>NC_056743.1:1743688166-1743815666 GCF_019279795.1 Protopterus annectens | reverse complement strand
CATCCATATCATTTCTAGACACTCATTTGTGCAAATTATTTCTTTTATCCAAATGTGTTTTTTTTAGTTATTATAATGTCATTTGCATATGTTAACAGAACTAGAATTCTTAACCCTTCAGGTGTTATATACCCCACCTCATTCATTTTGTAATAATTTCATATACTGTCATATTCATACCTATTGCAAAGAGTATATAATGTATTGGACATCCCTGTCTTACACCACTCTTCATATGTCCCTCTTTGCTTAACCAGTTATTTAGAAGTATATTACTTTATTGTACGCTGACATACATACTTTTCTAACTTTCTAATTTAGATTATACTCTTTCATTATTACCCATAAGATTTCATGTCCATTTGTGTCAAATGCCTTATTATGGTCTCCTACCTTGATTTTCACTTCTTTTCTGTTCATAATATTATCCACAATTTCTCTAACATTAATAATCTTTGACAGATCTTCCCTTTATACTATAAATGCCATCTTTCATATTATTTTCCATTTTAGTTTCAAATTGGTTTTGTATTATTTTCATAAAGATTTTATGATCCTTATTATTCAGTACTATTAGTCTCCATTTTTTTTAAATTGTCTTCCATCTTCCATGTGAATTTGTGTATTTTGCTCCAGAATTCTTTATACATAAAACCTTCACTTAACCATTCATTCAAAATCTTTAATTTTTTTTTCTAATCCCATAAATTCTTATGCATTTCATATCCTGTTCTATCTGAGCCTGCAGCTGAATATTTACTTGTCCTCATTGAAAGAAATATCCTTTGCTATATGTTTATTTTCTTTTTCTATTAACTTTTTCCTTTTACTTTCTATATTTTTTCACTACATTTATTTCTTTAAACATTTCTTGTACACATTGTACTACACTATTCATAATCTTTTCCTGGGTTCTTTCTATTTCTCCTTTTACATTTTTATTTCTCTAATTACACTACCATCTTCCTTTACTATTCTTCTTAATTAACTCAATGTTTATTCTGTTTTTCCTAGTAAAAATATCTTTGCTTATATAACAGTTTTTGTATTTTCTTCTTGATTTCTTTCATGCAATTCTTTTTTTGTCAACATACTTTCTATTATTATGTTCTAAATATTCTAATATATCATTATGTTCTTTTATAGTTTTCCTTTTCTAGTTTTCTCACATCATATTGCCACTGTAAAACATTTTTTTTATTTTTTTCCTTAAATAGCATCCACCATTCAGACCAGTTTTTATAAAATGTTCTCATAGTAATATCTTTCCATGACTGTATTACTAATCTCTTTCCCTTTTCATTCCATGCTTTTTCATTTATCCATTTTATTCCTTTGACTATTTTTATTTGTTCTTTGTTTTTCTTTATCTCTAGCCACATTGGAAGATAACATCTAACATTTTCTTATTTCATTTCCTTTCTTTTTAGTCTTATCTCTTAAATCAAAGTTAAAGTCATCTGTTATTATAATATTCATATTTATCACTACATAGTCTAAGAGCTGATGAAATAAGCTTTCCATGTTATGATTTTATATACTTGTTCTTTCCATTTTAAATTTACAATGGCTAATCTTCCCATTTTTGTTAAAGTTACATCTAATATCATTACTGTATTTCTACAGAATATGGCTATTCCAGAACATCTTTCATTTCTCAAATTCCAGATTAACAAATGAAGAAAGATTGCAAACAGAGAAACTATGGAGAGGAAAGATAAACATATTGTGTCTTCTAACAGAATTGCATTTACATCATTTGTATTACACTACTCCAAAATTCTTCTTACTATATTCTTAATACTATTCACACTTACAGAAAGCACTCCAAATTTTTCATTTTCCCTTTTCCTTAGAGTAATGGCTTCACAAATTTATAGCTAATTACTAGGCTACCTTTCTTACTGCGGTGGTGGTGCTGTGGTAGCATTGTCGCCTCACAGTTAGACGTTGCACATTCGATTCTCAGTTACAGCGTCTTCTGTGTGTCGACATGCGTGAATGGGCGTTCCTTCATTGAAGGTTGTGTGTTAGGCCCAGCAAGCCAGCATGTAAAAATCTACTGCCAATCATTAGCGGACCGGAGTTCCACTGTGGTGACCCCTAACCGGGAAAAGCAGAAAAAAGAAGACTTGTGACTAGGCTACCTTTCTTAATAGGCCATTCTAAGCCTAACCAATTTCCTTCCCAAAGGTGAGAATCAAACACTGTAACTTTTACCTGTGAGACAAACACCTTAATCATAATATAAAGCCTCAATATTCAGCTGTATGTATTCTTTTTCATCATTTTCTTTCTTTCTTTTGTATTTATCCCTTTAAATTTTTTTTGTATTTTACTCTTTTACCAATAGACTTCTTTCTCATTTTACTACCTCTCAGTTTATCTTTTACCAATAGAATTCTTTTTTCCCATTTTACTACATCTCAGTTTGTCTTCTTCATCACTTATTTCAGAGCCTTCTTCTATGCCCTTTTTATTTTCCCCCATTTAATTTTTCTTCTAGTTCTACTTCTAACATTTCTTCTCTTTGTTCATTTTCTTTTCTTTTTTTTCTTTTTCCTTACTCTTATTTTTCATTTTTGCAATCTATCCATAAACGTCCAATTTTGTTATATTTATAACATTTTAATTCACATTTTTTGCATCATGTCACATTTCCCCACACATTTAGCATTTTCTTTTGTCACAGTTACTTATTAAATGTCCTTCTTTTCCACAAAAAAATCATGTTTTGGGTTGCCCCCAGTATTTTACAGCATCCCTGTCCCTTTCCACATTTATCATGCTTGGTATATACATATTTTTGTCCTTTTATTTTTAAAACAATATTACAATCCCAGCCACCAGTCTATAAACCTCTTTTGTCATAAACGTTTGCAATCCCCATTACTTTTTTACATAAATACATTTTTATCAACCTTTATGGATTTACTTTGGTCATCCACTCTCCCATGAGAACAGGTAAAGTATCCAAAAAGGAATCTACCCTTGACCGGATACTAACAAATAGACCTACCCTTTCCTATCAGTCTGATTGCCTCCCTGACAGCCTGAGTGACCATCAACCTACCTTTCTAATAAGCCATACGTTTCATCATAACAAACAAACAGCATATCCAATAAGATGCAAAAAACATTTTAACACCACCAATTTCTTATTAGCATTATAAACCTGTAACTGGACACCTGTAAAGTTACTCCCCTAGATTAAGCATTCAATACTTTACCACCACCTTTTTAGATATCTTGAACACAAGTGTACCTCCCAGAACCATCAGAACCAAATCAAAGTCTGCTCCTTGACTAAGTAAAGAGACTAGGTCACTACAGATAATCAGAGACAAACCCTGGAACCACTGGCATACTACCATGTCCCCATCATCAAGACAATCTTAGAGCTCCCGAATAAAGCTAAAAAAATGCATTAAAGAAGATACAATTAATTACTACCAAAATATACAAATGAAGCACCAAAAAATCCTCACATGTTCTGGGCAGCTATTAACAATATTCTATATCCAGGAAAATCATCCACACTTTCCCCCATCAACTAATAACACCACTGTAAACATAGCTACACAATTCAATAAATGTTTCACCAAAACCATACTTGCCTTATCTAACCTTCACAACTCCCCCCTCCACTGAACTACCCAAGATAGTCATCAACAATAACAACCTCCTTAATTTCCAGCCAGTCTCCATCAATAACATAACAAAATGCTTAAAAAACTTAAACTAACAACCCTAGCCACAGACAAACTTCCAGCAGAATTTCTGCAAATTGCTGCCAACTCTATAGCCTACCCTGTAACAATCCTTATCAATAGATCCATGTCCAAAAATAAAGTCCCTGAAATATGGAAAATCTTCCACATAATACCCCTACACAAAGAAGGTACTTCTACAGAATTAACTAATTATCATTCTATAGCCATCCTATCCCCTCTAGCCAACATCCTAGAATGATGCATTCATAAAGAAATTATGGATCACTTACACACACACACAAACTTATATTAAACACCCAGCATGGCCTTCATCCCTACCATAGCATTATTACTGCCTTAATGTCTTTCACCAATACAGTAAATCACTACCGAAACAATGCGAAATTTGTATCTGCTATCTTTCTCGACCTTTCCAAGGCCTTTGACATGGTCACACATATTAAACTCAGAAAGAATTTGGATGAGTTTCCTATCAGTCAACCCGCTATCACTCGGTTCCAAAGCTATTTATCAGGATTCCAGCAGGCCATCCAATGGCAGAATGACCTCTCCCCTCTTCTTCCAGTTACTACTGGAGTTTCTCAAAGCTCCATTCTAGGACCTTTACTCTTTTCACTTTTTACTAAGAATCTACATTCTTCCTCTCTTCACTCCTCCATTATCCAATATGCAGATGACTCTACCTTAATCTGTTCTGCCTCCATCCTTCAGGAGCTGTACTCAATTACACAAGATTCTTTTCTTTCAGGTGAAACCTGGCTCACTAACTCACCCTAACAAAACAAAACTTGTACTGTTTAACCCAACAAGAACCATCACTTCTTGCTCCTCCTTCACTATTATGTCCAAAAATAAAACCATAATTTATCCTGTTACTCACACTAAACTTCTAGGGGTCAAAATTGACTGTAATATGAAATTTGCCATCCATATCTCCCAGACCATTAAGAAAGTCCAATAGAAATTGGGTTTACTACATAGAAATAAACAATTCCTCACTAAACAGGCCAAATCCACCATTGCATGAACCCATTTCATATCTACACTCCTGTATACCTCCCCAATACTCACAAACTTGAGAAAGACCAAAATGGCCAAACTCACTTCCTGCTACAATAAAACAGCCAGGCTTGCCAGAGACTCTCCTTTTAGGACACATCACTGTTCAGCTCTTAAACAGCTCAATTGGCTTGAACTTCCCCAACTCCTCCTCTATAACCAATTGATTTTTGCCAATAAAATCCTTCACCAACATGACAAGATCCCTGGCCGCCATAATCTGATACTCCCATACTCTAATAATAGATCATTCTGCTCTAGCAATAGATTACTATTACAGGTAACTAAAGCTAATAACACAGCTGGTGATTCTCCCTTCTCCAACTTCAGATTTAAAACATGGAACACCCTGCCCCTCAAAATAGTATCCCACTCTTCCTTAACTAAGTTTAAACATATGCTAAGAATTCATCTGTCAGACTCATGGCTACGTTCCTTCTCCAGCCCTGGTTAATTCTCCCTCAATTTCTGAAGGCATCTAACCCACTAATAAGAGTTATGCTACCAAACAACTAACCTCAGTATACTGAGAGTCTAAACTTTCAACTACCTGTGCTTCCTGTAATACTATATATCATTACTGTGGACTCCCAGTGTATAGTATCTCTCATATCTACTGCTAGAAGGTATCACCGCAACAAGGCTTGTATCATTCTCCCTACATATAAGTCTTGGATTGATATGGATCACTTCAAACCACACATTATTTAACTTAAATTGCATTTTTGTATATATTGCAACCTGTACCTGTCATCAGCAGTATTTACTATCATACTTCCACATTGCTATACTGTACATTGTATGTTATATGTGTTTAGTTTGACACTCAATATTTTTCCTGTCATTAAATGTATTTACTGTGATGTGATACTTTCAACATTACCATAAGGCACATTGTATGTTTATATATTGTTTTGTTTAGTTTGACAGTCAATATTTTTCTTCAAACTGTATTCTTGCATTATATACAATATGAATGATACCTGTATATTTTATGTTGGAGCTTTTCTCTCCGGGCTTCTGCTGAATCACAACATGTGACTTATTTAGCCAAATGTACAAAATGCCCAAGTTATTATGTGGGCAAAACTGACAGATGCTTAAGAAATAGAATTTATGATCATTATTATTGTATTAGAAAAAAAGACATTAATAATGCATTATACAGACATCATGTCAAAAGTCCAAGTTGCGATACGTTTAAATTCGCAGTTTTAGAACAAATAATGGCTAATCCCAGGGGTGGAAATATTAGTAAGAAACTGGGTGAAAGCGAAACTATGTGGCAAATTTTGTTAAACGCAACCGTTCACCCAGGGATCAATGATAGTATTTCTATAAAGCCTGTTTTGGAATTTAAAACTTAAACAGTACATACATCAAGGGTAGTACTTTATTCATATGAGTGTAAAGCAATAATTGTTTTTACAATATCATTTATTTTTATATGTTTTTATATGTTGTATATACATATTTGTGATATTACTGTAGAATGACTTTTATTTCATATGTGAGTGATTTTTAACAAAATGTACTGAGCACTTTAAATAATTAGTACATTTAATTGACTGATCAATCAACTAGTATGATTAGTTGAACATTTGCATATAACCCAGCATTTAACTAAGGATTGTGTTCGACGAAGTCTATTATTATTAGATAAAAGTGCTTAACGAGGAGTTTTTTCAAATAAAGAAGTGTTTTTTCTGGATTCACACTTGTGTCACTTTGGGACCAAGACACCTAGTACAGCGAACAGGAGTATTGTGTGTAACTTTTACAGTGTTGACTTTCACTGACAGTAGTTATTTTATTAGTTGGTTGTGGGTGTCATGGATTCCTTAGATGAATTGCCGTCTATATTCTCTCCAGGCAGGAGGGGTGAGATTCAGAAAATGCAGTCAGAGATGGCCATTATTAAGGGTGAGCTCACGCGGCTCATAGAACTGATAAGCCAGCCAGGTGGAAGTAATGAAGAAATGCGAATGGTGATGTCATCGCATATGCCTAGTGTAAGCAAGGTTTCGAGTTCCATCCCCAACGGCCAAGGGAATGGCATCATTCAAGATATCGGACCCGCTCATGGATCCATTGCAGGAGTCAACGAAAATTTCCATTATATGCTGGAAGGTGTTCATGTGGAGAACAACGGATCAGAGGATGATTTTGATATTTCAAGAGCCAAGCCGAAGCGTATGGTTCCCAAAAAGACCTAATCAGTTGTTGGACATCCATCTGTTACAGGTACTGTTAATACACAAGCTATTAATGCTTTTAATGACCCGAAAGATAAGGGTATACGACACAAACTGGATTCCTTTTTTAAATGTAATTTTGACTTTGACTATAACAAATATAGTATGAGGTCTTGTGACAATGGAGGTACAGCTCAAGGGAGCAATAAGACATTAAAAGACTTAATTTATGATTTTGGAAAAAAGCTGGGAATTGTGAAAAGTCTACAATTAGATAATATGTATCTCGAAAAGATGTTTGGATTTGAAAATTGTACCGATGGGCTTAAGATTTTTCAAACAGTCCATGGGAGTAGACATGAACAAATCCAATATACAGGAATGTACTAATCTTTTTGATAATTTTGGATTCAGTTTTATGCAATTTATTTTAAGATGTATTGATAAAAAATATGTGCAAGTATGATAGAAATATAACAAATGAATGAGACTATTATGAAGGATTTATTATTTGGTGAATGGGAAAGTTTTTACAATACTCAACATGATTGGGTAGAAAAAAATTGTAAAAAACAGTTTAACAGAAAATGTAAGAAGATTAAAAAGGGATTTGAAACAATATGAGAACAAATAGGCTTATAGATGGGTAATTACAATGAAACAAAGGACCAGATACCTAAAGGAGAGGGAAGTGACGACTGTGTTGAGGAAGCATATGATAATACGGGAAAAAAAGGTTGGAAAAATAACAATAGGAATTTTTTAGGGAGAAAAAAACAAGCATGGCAAGGACAGGAAAAACAAGGAGCCCCAGTATACAGGAATTGGAGTGATCCCACATATCAGGTGAATTGGCAGCACACGAACAGAAAGAATTGGACAAGGAGTTGACTATAGTGAAACGCAATGATATCCAATACAGTTTAGGTGATTTTAGTATATTTAATTACACTCAATTTAAATTGGAGAAGGAACACTTCTCCCTGTTTTCTAGAGGAATGAAATATGTTCCCAATACTAATTTTGATATAACTGATTATGTAGTAGAATTCAAGTTATATATGCAAAACTCAACTTAGCTATTTATTTTAAGGAGAACAAGGATGAAGTAACTAAAAAACTTTTTAAAAAGAGAAGCACTTTCATCCCACCGATGAATACTACTTTGGCTACTTTTGAGAAAGTAGTGACGGAGGAGATGTATTTATTTCAGAGTAAATGCAAGGATAAAAAGATGCGATACAATTTAAGTAAGAAAGAATTTCAAGTTATAAAAGAACTACAGGGTAACCATCAAATTCAGGTTATGAAACCAGACAAAGGGGGTGGTGTGGTGTTATATGACACTTTTGAATATATCAAGAAAATACACACCATATTACTCAATTCGGGAAACTATGACGTTTCATCACTGAATGAAGTGAATGTAGGACATGTCTCACAAAACTGATTTATACTTGGAAGAATTTTTATTAGATGATAGGATAGATATGGATATGTACAACTTTTTAAATGTCAAATTTCCAGTTTTGGCCATCATTGTGGGGATACCAAAAGTGCACAAAGATTTACATGACCCTCCCTTCCATCCTATAATATCTGGTAACAAATCCAAAACTTTTCCATTTGGCACGGTTATAGATACATGGTTGAAACCTATATACAAAAAGGTATCCCATATAGTTATAGATTCATGGGACTATTTGAGTCGACTTACTCTTGACTTATGTAAAGAAGATGTAACATTTATAAAAATCAATGTAGTAGACCTTTTCTCATGCATTCCTAAAGAGGACGGAATGAGTCAGTTTAGTAACAGCATTCAAAAATTTGCTGGATTACCATGGGAAAAGGTATTGTTGATTTTAGAGTTTAGGGATATTGTACTAAAACATAACTACATCTTCTATGAAGGGGAATATTATAGACAAAGTAAGGGGGTGGCAATGGGGGCTGCCTGTGCACCCATCTTTGCCAATTTAGTCCTTCTTGATTGGGAAGAAGAATGTATATTAGATGGTATAGTTATATAAGCTGTTATGTAAGGTTTTTGGACGATATTTTTATCTTGTGGAATGGGCCTATGAATGATTTGGAAATGTTCCTCAATTATCTCAATCAATCTAGTGATTATTTAAAGTTTACATACAGTTATGATAAGAAAGGTATTTCCTACCTAGACATTTTATATTTCCACGGCAAATGGTCGATTTATGTCCAAAATATATGGGAAAAACACATTCAGTAACTCATATTTAGAATATTCTAGTTGTCACCCATACAGCCAGAAGTGTAGTATAATTAAGGGTCAGTGTATTAGAGCAGCTAGAATGACTTCCGAATTCAATGATATGCTCAGAGAATTAGACAACATAGGTAGTATGTTTAGTAAACGAGGGTACCCCATTGGACTTATTGACAATACTATTAAATATGTTAAAGAAGAACGGGGTAAAAAGTACAAACCCCTATTAGGTACAGGGCCTTGTGGAACTTCGGACACTACCAGTAGTCCAAGTAATAGTCAAGATGACAACAAGTTTCAACGAGCATGTATATTCCAATATAACAATATGTTAAAGAAATACAAAAAATTGTGGAGGGAAATTGGAACATTGAAAGAACTGATGAAAATATTTATAAGGTATTAGGAGAGCATCCTGTGTTTGTTTATAAAACAGGACATAATTTAAAGAACAAATTTGAGAGTAAGCCCATTACTAGTAAAAATAAAAGAAAGGAAGGGGGCACCCGTAAGTGTGGACAGTGCAATCAATGTTTTGCTGTAATGGAAGATACCACCCTTACGTTGGAAGATATCAACCAAACTGTTATAAGGTTTAAGAAAGGCAACTGTTGTACACAACATGTGATTTATTTAGCCAAATGTACAAAATGCCCAAGTTATTATGTGGGCAAAACTGACAGATGCTTAAGAAATAGAATTTATGATCATTATTATTGTATTAGAAAAAAAGACATTAATAATGCATTATACAGACATTTTGTCAAAAGTTCAAGTTGCGATACATTTAAATTCGCAATTTTAGAACAAATAATGGCTAATCCCAGGGGTGAAAATATTAGTAAGAAATTGGGTGAAAGAGAAACTATGTGGCACATTTTGTTAAACGCAATCGTTCACCCAGGGATCAACGATAGTATTTCTATAAAGCCTGTTTTGGAATTTAAAACTTAAATAGAACATACATCTAGGGT
Organism: Protopterus annectens; assembly: GCF_019279795.1. Lineage (NCBI taxonomy): Eukaryota > Metazoa > Chordata > Ceratodontiformes > Protopteridae > Protopterus > Protopterus annectens. The sequence goes on along the minus strand of NC_056743.1, from coordinate 1,743,805,459 downwards.
AGTAGTTTATTTATATGAGTGTAAAGCAATAATTGAATAGTGTTTTTAAAATATCATTTATTTTTATATGTTGTATATACACATTCGTGATATCTGTGTAGAATTACTTTTATTTCATATGTGAGTGATTTTTAACAAAATGTACTAAGCACTTTAAATAATTAGTATATTTAATTGATTGATCAATCAACTAGTATGATTGGTTAAACATTTGCATATAACCCAGCATTTAACTAAGGACTGTGATCTGATGAAGTCTATTATTATTAGATGAAAGCGCTTAACGAGGAGTTTTTTCAAATAAAGAACTGTTTTTTCTGGATTCACACTTGTGTCACTTTGGGACCAAGACACCTTGTACAGCGAACAGGAGTATTTGTGTGTAACTTTTATAGTGTTGACTTTCACTGACAGTAGTTATTTTATAAGTTTAAACATATGCTAAGAATTCATCTGTCAGACTCATGGCTATGTTCCATCTCCAGCCCTGGTTAATTCTCCCTCAATTTCTGAAGGCACCTAACCCACTAATAACAGTTATGCTACCAAACAACTAACCTCAGTATATTGAGAGTCTAAACTTTCAACTACCTGTGCTTCCTGTAATACTATATATCATTACTGTGAACTCTCAGTGTATAGTATCTCTCATATCTACTGCTAGAAGGTATCACCGCAACAAGGCTTGTATCATTCTCCCTACATATAAGTCTTGGATTGATATGGATCACCTCAAACCACACATTATTTAACTTAAATTGCATTTTTGTATATATTGCAACCTGTACCTGTCATCAGCAGTATTTACTGTCATACTTCCACATTACTATACTGCACATTGTATGTTATATGTGTTGTTTAGTTTGACACTCAGAATTTTTCCTACGTCATCAAATGTATTTACTGTGATGTGATACTTTCTACATTACCTTAAGGCACATTGTATGTTTATATATTGTTTTGTTTAGTTTGACAGTCAATATTTTTCTTCAAACTGTTTTCTTGCATTATATACAATATGAATGATACCTGTATATTTTATGTTGGAGCTTTTCTCTCCAGGCCTCTGCTGAAAAAGGACCTGTGTTCAGTCGGACTTTCCTGGTCAACAAATGTAAAATAAATTAATAATAAAGCTTTCAAATGTCCTTTCAAAGTCTCTCTTTCCACTTCTGTTCAAAATTGTACACACATTTTCTTTTTTGTTTTCCTGTTAAATGCTTTTATCACATAAAGATTCCGTGGGTTGTAGTATTTCTTTTTTTCATATTCTCCAAGAATATTTTCCATTGAAAAAACACTCTCAAATATAATGTCACAAAATTGTTCTTTGTTAATAAGAATAAATGCTCTTACCTCATGTGTTTTACACCCAAATGAGCTATTAAATTTCCCACATTTCATACCTATCCATTTATTTGTCTTCTTTGCTTTGAATCCTTACCAAGTATTTCTGTTTTTCATTTTCTACTTTTCTGCTACTCAACATTTGCCTTCTTATACTTTCTCTGCATATATATTTTTTCCATCTCACCAGTATTCTTCATGATTGTCTCTGCATCCTCCTTTAGTATTTTCTTCTCAATGTCCCCCCAGGAAACAACTTCTTCATTTTCTGGCTAATTCTGCATCATCATTTCTTTAAGTAAATCATCCTGCAACCTTCCCAACTGGAGGGTTGTAGTTATGCATCCATCATTTGCTGACTCACCTCCATCAAACAGGTTTCTTTGAAACATTTCCTCAGAGTCCTGCACATATTCTCCAGTTTTGATATTAGCTTTCTCCTTCATTTTTTCACCACGCCATCATCTCCATCATTTCCATCTGCTTCCATGTTTCTCCGGGGTCACCTCTGGCCCCTGGAATGGAAACAGGAAGTGGTCTTCCAAAAAAGGGTCCCAATCACAACAATGAGGAACACAGGAAGTTCCCCGGTGCCCTGGCCACATTTTCCCTAATAGTATAAATACCATCTTGGGTCTCCCCTGAAAAGAGGCTACTAGCCTAGTGGGACTAAACCAGTTAACAAAAGATATTTAAATAAAAAAAAAATAAATAAATAAAAAATCAGGAACATATGTTTTGGGAGTGTAATGAGTTTGCAAATTTTAAAAATCCCCTACAGATTATTCCATCAGAACTATTGGGTGAGCAAATGGCTGTAACTAAGGAAATGATTCTTTTAAGCTGAGGCACAAGATCTGAATTGCTTAGAAATAGTAAGGCCTCGTTAAGTTCAATTCTGTTGGCTGCCAAAAAAACAATTACTAGAAAATGGAAATAAAAGTCTAAGCAAATTGTATTTTTTTAAGTACTGAATATTATAAAAGAAATAAAAAAAAACTGGAGGAGAGATTTTTAGAAAAGAGAAGGAGCAAATTTTGTAGAAATAAATGGAAATTGTGGGAACAATGCATGAAGAATAATGTTCAGGAGGAGAAGGAGTGAAGTTTAGGGGAAAGCAGGAATTCAGCTATTTAAGTAATATTAGACTGATGATAGTTAAAAAGAATGAAAACATGTGTTGTATATAATGTGTGCACATGGAAAAATGTTAATATGGTTTGTATTCTTTTCTGTTGATATATGTTTGCCTGTGTGTTAAGTGATACTTTAATAAAGGTGTTTAAAAAAATACAAAGCATATGCTCCTGATTTTGCATTCCCTTATAATTGGAAGAAACTACAATCACTTTTTCTTGGCCTGAAGAGAATAATCATTCTCCGGGAAGACACTCTGGTCACCCACTATACCAGATTTTTATGGTTTCCAAATAGCCCATAGAATTTGCTCCTTTATAGTTTAAGTTTTTAATCTCATTTGCAGATATCTACATCTATTACTTCCTGGTCTGCTCTGTGGCATAAAGGCTCTGTAAATGCATTCTGTTTGGATTGTGCTGTCTGTGACGACAAACTAACTGACCAAGCGCTGACAGACAAATTTCTCATAATTCATTCTTTCCATGAATTCAAAAATTTCAGTTTAGCATATGTTTTTGAGACATGCCCTGTCTTCTTTGTTGACCTGCTTTTCCTGTACATTTTCCCCAGTGGGTTCCAAGCTTGTGCAACTTCTCTTTAAGGACTAATTTTCAGCTTCTAGCAGAGCCTACCTGACTAAGCAGTACATATCTTATCTTGACACCTCTCTTTTCCATCCTAGTCATAGAACTAGCATCTGGTTCAATTTTTGAATTTTAAGGATGAGATCAAGTGTAACCCAATATGGATTCTTTGGTTTTATACAGTTATTCATACCTGCACCCGTCCTATTGAACTCCTTTACACATCATATCATTTGAAAATGTTTTCATGTGTAGATGTCTCTTTTACTTTTCTTTCTGACTTCCTCTTAACTTGAGGCATTTATGTTTTCTGGTTTTACATTAAATATACTGTCTGGGGGGGCCGCAAATGCTATATTTAAACTTATTTCTTTTAAGACTGGAGCATAGTGGGGAGAATTTCCTACACTGAAACAGACCATAACCCATTGTTCATTCAGAAACAAAGTAAATATCATGAAGTATACCAGACACAGCTGTAATGTGTCACTGGTATACTAACAGATGATGTGTGCCCTTCAGCAAAAGAAGTATGTTGTATAGTAACACCAGACACAGTACTGCAGCCACCTACAAAAGAATGGGGCACTTGTAAGACTATCACATGAATGAGATGAAGAGACCTAAACCACTACCTTATTTTGTGAGGTGCCCCAGCATCAGCATTGCTCTGAACACCCTTGGCATCAGACTGAGAAGCTTATCTGATCTCAGTGATCCCCACCCTTCCACTCTCCCATAACAGGTTATACTGTGCTTCTCTTCACACTGTCCTTCATATAATTCATCCATCAGAGACTTTCCATACTCGGGTGCACATATCCACCTACAGAATTAAAAGTTCCACAACCTCCACCAACTAGTATTCATATACTTCTTTGCTGCAGTACTGATCCATGAGGAATGCCACATCCACTTGCGAAACACCAAGAAGCATGTCATCCTCAACATTTTCTCTTCCTCCCACATGCATCTAAAGCTTAAATATGAAACGTTAAGTAAGCTAAATAAAATGGTAGCAGCATTCATCTGTAAGGATTAAAGGATTATTATGTCATACATGCTGTATTTTGTTTCCTTTGTCATTCAGCTGTACCACATAGAAGTATTATAATAAAAATAATAAGGGGTCCAACCAAAGTCTTAATTATCTGAATGAGAAGGTAATTTCCATAACTTTAAAAAATGACACTTGCACTTAAGAATAGCCTGAAATGTGTTCTAACCCCTCACCTTTCTGAAATCAATCAGACTTGTGAAGCAGAAGAACAAAGCCCTGACTGTGATCCACAGAGGCTGAAATCAATCGGCTACACAGGTACTAGAAGGGTTGGCAGTGATGGGTGGGAATGAATGGCCAGTGATGGTTGGGAGTGAAAGGCTAATGCCAGCTTGTGCATTGTTATGGAGATGATGCAGCTCATTCCACTGCAGTATTGACAGCTGGTAGTGGCCTAGTATGATAGCAATGAAAGCACAAGGGTCTGGACATCCATGTACACCAAGCAGCATGGTGGTAGAGTATCGCAGGAAGACTGGTGCACGCATTTACATTCTCATGAATGCTAGCATCAAACTAACATGGGGACAGTCATGGTTAGGTTAAAAAAACAGTGGTCTCTGCCTTAACGGCGGTCTCCTTTAACCAGCTTTCAACCAAAGGCGAACAGAAAGGCTAATAGCTGGCAGACCCAGGGAAGATGTACACTTAGAAAAATAAATAAATAACTTATTTCTACTCACAGAAAAATAAATATCTTATTTCTACTCACACCTGTTGAAAGCCAAATCCACTCTGAATGTCCCTTTATTTGGGTATACTAGTTCCTCTATATAGTATATTATTGCTTAGTATGAAAAACAAATCAATACATTTATATGTATTTGTATACATTCCACCTATGTACTACATCCTTCGCTTATTGTGAAAAATCAATATTTGTGTGTATGTATGTATGTATGTATGTATGTGTGTGTGTGTATATATATATATATATATATATATATATATATATATATATATATATATTATATACATTTGGCACTACATGTATCACCCAATGTTATCTATGCAGTTTAATGTATTTATTTTAGGTTTAATGCACCTAATTCTTATTTCAAATGTCCACCAAGACTAGTACTGAATAACCCACATTTTCCAACTGTACTTTTTTGTATCTGGTATCTGGTACTGGGAAATGCTGAATATTGGTCCATTTCCATCAGCACATTACCCTAATTAATAAATAATGAATGGCCTACTGCTCATTCTTACAAATTTCTGCTCTAATTTCAGTACATTTATTAATGTTTTACTCCACAATGTGTTTATGTACAAATATGTAATGAGTGCCTCCTTAATTATCCCCCTAAAAAAATCATAAATATGCATATTGCACTCTATTTTGTCAAGAAAATTAAAGTTGAAGACCAAAGTGGCATTAGCCAACCTTTTGGTACAGCACATGGATTTATATATGTTACAGCTAAATCAGAGCTTTAGAAATGGGTTTGGAGATGCCAAAAGTCTACCTAGTATGGGAAGAACAGAGCATTATGTGATAGCTCAGCACAATAGGGAATCCTGGATGAGGCCAGATAACTCCCAACTGGATGACAACCTAATACACAAATATGCAGGACAGTGTAAGTTATATTAGAACTCTCAGCCAAGGATGATGCAGCATTAGATATCACCATTTCCTCTATCCCACCTCTCCAAAATGCAACAGTCTATTTGTTTGGCTTTCACTCCACTGTCAAGCTGCCTTGGGGTGGGGTATGAGATGGCAAGCTAAATAAATGATGTGGGCAGTAAAAGACCATAAAAGATGGTAAAATAAGCAAAAATCAAGAAGAAAAATGAGCCCTGTATTTTTTTTGCCCCTATAAAGACCTTGCTCAATGACTCTAACTTCTCCTAACTGTGCCCTTTGTTCCTGTGGATTAGGAGCCAGGTATTCCCATGCTAGGTATAAGCCCCCTGGTCCATTCATTTATGCAAAGGAAGCCTAATTAGCTCTTTGCTCCCTGTGAAGAGTTGGGTGGTAGGGAGTAGACCACCTTACTGGTCTTGGGGGATGACCAACCCTCACCTTTTTGGACCTCCCTACTGTGATTCCTTACAGCTCACAATCACTGCCATTGAAGGGAAAGCATTCCTTAACATGCCATTTTCCCCTTCGACTGCATATTATGAATGCTCTAACATCAGTGTGAGCATGCCCATCTTGGAACTCCAGTAGGTGAACATCTAGTGCTCCTATTACATGTCACCTTTGTGGTGAGCAAGAGCCATCTCCCTCTATCAAACAATGGTTGCTCACTCCCATCCTCCCCAGACAACTTCTACAAACAACCAAGCTGCTAATCAGACTCAGGTTACCTTGTATCTCTTCAGGGCTGACCAAGAAATATTAGTGTGGTTCAGTGACTCAGTCATCTGTTATGCAGAAAAAAATAAGGAAAGCAAATACAGAATTACAGAATGACCCTCCTTGCCTGCTTGGCAGTTATTAAAAAATGCTTGACTGGATTACAATTTCAGCTGTAACAGAAACTATAAAAATAAATACTCACTCCTAGCTTTTCTATTACAATTACACATTCTCGCTTTTTTTGTCGTACTTTCATATTCTTTTCTTATCTGACATTACTACCAACTGCTAGTTTCCCTAACTTTTCTTCATCTTATTTACATACCACAACCTGTTATCAGCCTAACCTTAATCTTCTGCATGTGTAACAACCTACTGCTTACAGTTAGTGCCATGGTCAAACTCTGTGTTTGTCCTTGAGATCTGTATGTTTTTGTGATGTTTACTGTAAAATCTTGTTTGCCTTAAATACCTTTATGTTCATAGGTTCATAGGTGTGTGCTAGGCTAATGGCCCTGGGGCCTTTACAAGCCTAGCCCATAGAAGTGCTCTGGCATTGTGCCACCTGACGTTAGTTCCCAGTGCCTCTATCAAGTAGAGCCACTGGAGTGATCCCCGAGGTGACTTTCTATTTCCCATCTCATCTGTCAACATTTTACATTTAAGCAATAATTCATGACTGGGTATGAGTAAATCCTACACTGACTACATACATGACTGGATTATTACTATTATCTACAATGCCATTATTTACAAAAAAATAAATTCCTTTTTAAATAATGATAGTGTGTGTCAAAATTTATTGTCTGTGTAATGTTTTCTGACATTCTCCACAGTAGGGTATGGCTTGCACAATATATTACTCTGAATGCAAATTACATCACTTTTTTTTCAGGAGTCTGGAGTGCGCTTGCAATTTACACCACTTTTTTCTCAGGAGTCCGGAGTGTGTGTGCATTCTTATGAGCACACTTACAGACTCCTGCCATCCTAGCTAAGAGTTTACAGTATGTTATCATACACTATTGTATCATATTTGGCCTTCTTTATATTGCATCTAACATCCAAGTGCGCGTGCGTGCACACACACACACACACACACACACACACACACACACACACACAAAACCACTGTGAAATCATTCCTTCTATTAATCGAAAGTCAAAAAATCCACCACAAAACACAGAAACTGAACTCAACGCTGCTCCGGCACAATGAAGGCTGTCCAGTAACCACAATCACGTTGTTTTGGTATTATGAATTACGACCACAGAGTGAATATAATTAAACTGGTATTTATTTAAACAGAAAATAATAAAATTATAAAATGAGTAACAGACTTAGCGCTTTCATCTCACCACTGAGACTTCTTCAGAATCCTGTTACCAATAGACTAAATTGTTCTTTTATAACAAATAATTCTCACTCATTGGTCCACAGAAACTGACATCATTAATTAATAATTAATATAAAATGAAATAAATATTGTAAATAAAATGTAACTAGCCTTCATTTTTCTTGACTGGGGCTGGCTTAATATTTTAATACAAAGAATTAATTAAATAAATAAATAAACAGACCACGCAAAACCTAATTGTAGAACAAATTGTAGCTTGTAAATACTGAACTATCACTGTGCACTACTTCATTATCTAAAAAATGTATATATATTTTTCTATGTATGAATTAATAGAAAATCAACATTAAAACATATGTAACATAGCATGCATAGAAAAAAATGCTCAATATAAAAATCCTAAATATAAAAAACTAATATAAACAAGTTTGAGATATGCAAATTACAAATATAAAAATGCAAATATAAATATAATATAATATAAAAGGTACAAGCATAAAAAATTCAGGCATAAAAATTCAGACATAAAAACTACAGGCATAAAAATCAGAACATGAAGCATAAACATAAGCATAAGGAATTGGACATAAAAAATATATTCACAGATCCCCAAACTCTTGGGTCCAATGCTGTCATAGATGCCACCAAATGAACTACAATGTTAGACATAAGTAATTCTGTCAATATACAAAACACAAGATGAAATAGAATATGTATAAATGTACATGTATAAATATATAATGGGAAATATAACTTGATATGTATATATGAATATATGAAAATTTGTGTAAAAATATATATGTATATATATATTTATATATAAAAAAATATAAAAATATATAAATAATGAATATATAATAGAATTTTTTTTTTATTTAATGATATGTATTTGAATATAATATATTTATTTATAATATATGAAATATTAAGATATTAAAATTTGAATGTTAAATATGGAATATTAAATATAAATATAAAATATAATACAAAACCAATAAAACTGAATATTAATTAAAATTGATTAAATGAATGAATGAATGAATGAATAAATTGATTGATTAAATTTCATCTACTGTGTCTCTTAGGATCACCTGCTAATACTTTTAATGCCGGACTAATAGAAATGTGGTCATTGAGTCCTTTACCACCACAAGCATCTAACCTTAGTTGCCATATCATTTCTTTGTATTCCAAACGTGTCTCCCAATCCCCTCCTCTTTCTGGGTAGGCAATTTCCTCCAATACCCAGAACTTAAAGTCAGCATGTGTACAAGTCAAGGCATGTCTGTAAAGTGCATTATTATCATTACGTTTATTAATGTCTCTCATGTGCTCATATATTCTAGATCTTAGGTGGCGTTCTGTTTTCCCAATGTAATAACAATCACAGGCTTTGCAGAAAACAAAATATACCACCCCTTTTGAATAGCAACTGTAGTATTTCCTGGCTTTAAGTGTAATTTGCAAATTTGGAATTCTAACCTCTTTCAATCCTGCTATGTAACAACATTGTGCACATCTACCACAAGCAAAACTACCTTGTTTTTTGATACTTCCACCACTACTACTTTTATCCTTCTCTATGATATTCTTAATATTTCTATTTCTTCTGAAGCTGAATTTAATCTTGTTTTGGAAGACATCCGTCCTCACTGCCATGTTTTTGAACATTTTCCATGTTTCATGTATGCTTTTTTTCAACCAGCCTATACCTTGATGGTAAGTAAGGGTCAAATATGGTGTAACCCCCTCCCTAACTCTTTCCCGTGTATTCAAACTATTGTTCCTACTATCCATGTTGTTAACATTTTCATTAATATAGTTGGTATTAAGTACTGTATTTGCATCAATATTAATGTCAATATTGAGTACTGAATTTCCTTCAAAAACTAGCGCACCATCCTTAACCAATAGTGGAGTATATTTAACACCTCTCCCTGCTGTTACATATTCCTTAATTGGGATAATAAAGTCCATAGGATATCCTCTGTCCATAAACATTCTCTCTATATTGTTGATTTCATCCAAAAATTCAGTCTCATCTGAAATCATTCTAGCCATCCTAATCATCTGTCCTTTTATAATGTTCTTTTTAAGTTGGTAAGGATGGTCACTATCAAAGTGTAGATACGCATTAGAGTAGTGTTCCTTTCTAAAAATGTTGGATTTATAGCACTTGTTATTGTAATCCTTAATCAAGTTTATGTCCAAATAGTGAATTTCATTTCTCCCAACTTCATGTGTAAATTGTAAAAATGAAGTTGTCTGATTAATGTAACTAATAAATTCATTCACCATATTGTAAGATCCAGTCCATAGGACAAAAATATCGTCTAAAAAACGGAAATACTGGCCAATGTATTTATACATAGAATTTAAAACATAGTTCTTCTCCCAAAACAGCATTACTATATTGGCGAAAACTGGGGCACAGGCTGAACCCATAGCAACCCCGTCCTTTTGGTGATAATAATCACCCTCGAAATACATGTAATTATATTTTAAAACCAATTCCATGCTTTCTAAAGCTAATCAAAATTCTTCAACTGTTAAAAAGTTCATTTCCTGTAACATATCTTCAAACCATTCTAAACCTAAGACCTGGGGAATGACAGAAAACAAATCTTTCACATCAATGGTAATAAAGAGAGTTTCGTCAGTATAAATGCTTCTCCCAATTTTTTGTAAAAAGTCCCAAGAATCCACTAAGATATGATTATATTTATTGTAAAATTTTTTAACTTTTGTATCAACGTAGATAGCTAAAGGCTGCATTTTTGATCCTTGGGAAGATACGATAGGCCTCAATGGGGGGGTCGGACCAGGATTTGTGGATTTTGGGTATACCGAAGATAGCAGGTATCACTGGTTTGGGAACTTTCAAAAAATTATATAATTTGGTATCAATCATACCTGTAAGTAAATTATCATCTAAAATCAAATCGATTTTTCTATATGAAATATTTATTTCATTTCTGGTTACCAAGCTATAATGTTCCTCGGTATCCAAAATATCTTTCATCCTTTTGATATAGTCCCATTTGTCCATTATCATCAGTCCTCCCCCCTTGTCAGGCTTCATAATTCGTATCTTATCATTTTTACTCAAGTTATCTAATAAATCGGCCTCAGCCGTGGTCAAATTTTTCTTCAATTTTCTTCCTTTCCCGTACTCACTACGAACTCTGTTAATAACACATTTTTCAAAATTTTAAATTTCATGTTGAAGTGGGGGGTTGTACGTACTTAGTCTAGTTAAACTATCCCCTTTATCTTTTACTGCTTTGTCTTTAAACAAATGTTGAAAATTCAGTTTACGTGTAAACATCCTAATATCCAATATTATATTTTCTATCTTAGGCTTGTTTACAGGAACAAAAGTAAAACCTTTTATGAATAAATTGAAAAATTCCTCACTAATAACCATGTCAGTATAATTAAAAATGTTAAAATTATTAAAAGTATTGATTATATTAACCTGTTGTTCCTGTTCTACAAACATATGTTCCCCATTCAGTTCTTCTATAATTACTTTGTCTATATTCATTAGGAGACCCCTATCTGTGTTCTCTCCCCATCTGCTGTACACTGTTGGTCATTGTTTGTGCATAGGAGGGTTGCTGAGTTCGATTTCTCAGCCTCTGACCTCCTTGGTTCCTCCATCTCTAAAGGAACTGTGTTCTCTCAAAATTTTGGTCACTATCACCAGAATAAAATTGTTCATTTCTGTAATGACCATATTCCTGTACATCCTGATTCTTGAATTTATTCCATCCTGTTCCCCCTTGTCTGTAGTTCCTATTATCATTTTGTCTATATTTGTAAGACATCCTGTTCTGTCCAAAACTTTGTGTTTTTGTTTCATTTGAATAAGCAAAACCATTTTCATATTCATATATGTCCCTTTCTAATTTCTTTAATTTTCTTTTAATATTGGTGTCAGTAACAAAATCAGTATCATGCAAAACCTTAACATAAACATATTTATATTCCTCCACTGGGAATAACAAGTCTGTACTGATTTCTTTGTATAAATTGTCTATCTCTTTCTTCTTTAATTCCATAATTTCCATGTTCTGATTCATCATTAGTCTTAACATAGCCAGCCCACAGTCATTAAAAATATCACAAACACGTTTAAAAAAATTTTTATCTTCAAAAGCATTATTCGGAAACTTGTTTAATCTTAAACCCTTTGGTACAATCTTTTGTTTTATACACTTGTCAAAGTACCAATTCTCTATCGCTAGGGATTTGTATTTAGTTAATAAGGTTTTAAAATTCTTACATTTATCCTTAAAAGTCATTTCGTTTCGGTTACGGTTGCTTTTTTCAGCTACGTTGGTTTGAAAAGACTTGTTTAACCATATATTAAAGTCTACATCCTTGTACGAATCAATATACTGCTTTTTGCTTTGTCCTTCTTCGGATTCAAAGTTTTGTTTGTTTGTCTCATCTGTTCTCCGGTTAACATGATCTAATCCGGATCGTCCTCCTCATGTTACCGCGTCGCCTTCTGATGTCACTCCAGCGACCACATTCCCCGGGCTGCTCTGCGCACATGGGATATCGTGGGCGGAACCACTAGGTGTATCTCCACTTTGAGAATGGGTTTGTATGACCCTTAACAGCTCATTTAACATACCACTGCTATCCATAACTTGGTAGGACTCCTCGTAGCCGGAACGGCAATAGTTGACAACTAGTAATCGAAAGTAAAAAAATCCACCACAAAACACAGAAACTGAACTCAACGCTGCTCCGGCACAATGAAGGCTGTCCAGTAACCACAATCACGTTGTTTTGGTATTATGAATTACGACCACAGAGTGAATATAATTAAACTGGTATTTATTTAAACAGAAAATAATAAAATGAGTAACAGACTTAGCGCTTTCATCTCACCACTGAGACTTCTTCAGAATCCTGTTACCAATAGACTAAATTGTTCTTTTATAACAAATAATTCTCACTCATTGGTCCACAGAAACTGACATCATTAATTAATAATTAATATAAAATGAAATAAATATTGTAAATAAAATGTAACTAGCCTCAAGTACTTTTTCTTGACTGGGGCTGGCTTAATATTTTAATACAAAGAATTAATTAAATAAATAAATAAACAGACCACGCAAAACCTAATTGTAGAACAAATTGTAGCTTGTAAATACTGAACTATCACTGGGCACTACTTTATTATCTAAAAAATGTATATATATTCTATGTATGAATTAATAGAAAATCAACATTAAAACATATGTAACATAGCATGCATAGAAAAAAATGCTCAATATAAAAATCCTAAATATAAAAAACTAATATAAACAAGTTTGAGATATGCAAATTACAAATATAAAAATGCAAATATAAATATAATATAATATAAAAGGTACAAGCATAAAAAAATTCAGGCATAAAAATTCAGACATAAAAACTACAGGCATAACAATCAGAACATGAAGCATAAACATAAGCATAAGGAATCGGACATAAAAAATATATTTGCAGATCCCCAAACTCTTGGGTCCAATGCTGTCAGATGCCACCAAATGAACTACAATGTTAGACATAAGTAATTCTGTCAATATACAAAACACAAGATGAAATAGAATATGTATAAATGTACATGTATAAATATATAATGGGAAATATAACTTGATATGTATATATGAATATATGAAAATTTGTGTAAAAATATATATATATATATATATTTATATATAAAAAATATAAAAATATATAAATAATGAATATATAATAGAAAAAATACATTGGCCAGTATTTCCGTTTTTTAGACGATATTTTTGTCCTATGGACTGGATCTTACAATATGGTGAATTAATTTATTAGTTACATTAATCAGAAAACTTCATTTTTACAATTTACACATGAAGTTGGGAGAAATGAAATTCACTATTTGGACATAAACTTGATTAAGGATTACAATAATAAGTGCTATAAATCCAACATTTTTAGAAAGGAACACTACTCTAATGCATATCTACACTTTGATAGTGACCATCCTTACCAACTTAAAAAGAACATTATAAAAGGACAGATGATTAGGATGGCTAGAATGATTTCAGATGAGACTGAATTTTTGGATGAAATCAACAATATAGAGAGAATGTTTATGGACAGAGGATATCCTATGGACTTTATTATCCCAATTAAGGAATATGTAACAGCAGGGAGAGGTGTTAAATATACTCCACTATTGGTTAAGGATGGTGCACTAGTTTTTGAAGGAAATTCAGTACTCAATATTGACATTAATATTGATGCAAATACAGTACTTAATACCAACTATATTAATGAAAATGTTAACAACATGGATAGTAGGAACAATAGTTTGAATACACAGGAAAGAGTTAGGGAGGGGGTTACACCATATTTGACCCTTACTTACCATCAAGGTATAGGTTGGTTGAAAAAGCATACATGAAACATGGGAAATGTTCAAAACATGGCAGTGAGGACGGATGTCTTCCAAAACAAGATTAAATTCAGCTTCAGAAGAAATAGAAATATTAAGAATATCATAGAGAAGGATAAAAGTAGTAGTGGTGGAAGTATCAAAAAACAAGGTAGTTTTGCTTGTGGTAGATGTGCACAATGTTGTTACATAGCAGGATTGAAAGAGGTTAGAATTCCAAATTTGCAAATTACACTTAAAGCCAGGAAATACTACAGTTGCTATTCAAAAGGGGTGGTATATTTTGTTTTCTGCAAAGCCTGTGATTGTTATTACATTGGGAAAACAGAACGCCACCTAAGATCTAGAATATATGAGCACATGAGAGACATTAATAAACATAATGATAATAATGCACTTTACAGACATGCCCTGACTTGTACACATGCTGACTTTAAGTTCTGGGTATTGGAGGAAATTGCCTACCCAGAAAGAGGAGGGGATTGGGAGACACGTTTGGAATACAAAGAAATGATATGGCAACTAAGGTTAGATGCTTGTGGTGGTAAAGGACTCAATGACCACATTTCTATTAGTCCGGCATTAAAAGTATTAGCAGGTGATCCTAAGAGACACAGTAGATGAAATTTAATCAATCAATTTATTCATTCATTCATTCATTTAATCAATTTTAATTAGTATTCAGTTTTATTGGTTTTGTATTATATTTTATATTTATATTTAATATTCCATATTTAACATTCAAATTTTAATATCTTAATATTTCATATATTATAAATAAATATATTATATTCAAATACATATCATTAAATAAAACATTTTTTCTATTATATATTCATTATTTATATATTTTTATATTTTTATATATAAATATATATATATATATATATATATATATATATATTTTTTTTTACACAAATTTTCATATATTCATATATACATATCAAGTTATATTTCCCATTATATATTTATACATGTACATTTATACATATTCTATTTCATCTTGTGTTTTGTATATTGACAGAATTACTTATGTCTAACATTGTAGTTCATTTGGTGGCATCTATGACAGCATTGGACCCAAGAGTTTGGGGATCTGTGAATATATTTTTTATGTCCGATTCCTTATGCTTATGTTTATGCTTCATGTTCTGATTTTTATGCCTGAATTTTTTTATGCTTGTACCTTTTATATTATATTATATTTATATTTGCATTTTTATATTTGTAATTTGCATATCTCAAACTTGTTTATATTAGTTTTTTATATTTAGGATTTTTATATTGAGCATTTTTTTCTATGCATGCTATGTTACATATGTTTTAATGTTGATTTTCTATTAATTCATACACAGAAAAATATATATACATTTTTTAGATAATGAAGTAGTGCACAGTGATAGTTCAGTATTTACAAGCTACAATTTGTTCTACAATTAGGTTTTGCGTGGTCTGTTTATTTATTTATTTAATTAATTCTTTGTATTAAAATATTAAGCCAGCCCCAGTCAAGAAAAAGTAACGAAGGCTAGTTACATTTTATTTACAATATTTATTTCATTTTATATTAATTATTAATTAATGATGTCAGTTTCTGTGGACCAATGAGTGAGAATTATTTGTTATAAAAGAACAATTTAGTCTATTGGTAACAGGATTCTGAAGAAGTCTCAGTGGTGAGATGAAAGCGCTAAGTCTGTTACTCATTTTATTATTTTCTGTTTAAATAAATACCAGTTTAATTATATTCATTCCTTCTATTAAGTCTCATCCTGACAAATATTAGTGCATCATCTATACGTAAATTAGAATAATTCTATAATACAACTGCAAATTATTCTACATAGTTAACAAACTGAACACATCATTGTCTTACCATTAAAAAAATAAACTGGATATAATTTTCAAATTTCCTCATTTTTTCACAATTAAAACTGGTGCACAGAATAATCTTCTTCACAGATAAATGCTCTGCTCTTAATTTTCTACTGAAATGTTACTCCTCTCCAAGACTATTATAATTTGCAGACACAAACCTTCTTGAAGTCAAAAAATTAAACAACTCCTCTGGTGACTCCTTATACGCCACTTATGCGGAATACAAGTGGAACTAACTCCCTATTATAATTAGACAAACACCTTCCCCAATCTCTTCAAACATAAACTGAGCAAATTTCTGCTAAACTCATGTCTATGCTCCTGTACTCACACAACTAAAACTATTCCAATAACAAGACCTACCCATCTCATTCCCCTTCTTTCTGCTAATTCTTCCCCAACCCTACTGTCCATTTATCACTCACCAAACTTTCATATCAACATTATGAAACCTTTAGGACTTCCAAGATGGCTGCACATTGAGTAAGAACTTGTTTCTAGCTCTCCCAGTGTGAAAACAGAAACTCAGCAGAGAAAGCCAGTAGACTTGTGTTTATGGATACATTTCAGTAACTGGCTACTAAGTGCACTGCCTGGATGCCAGGAATAAAAAAATACAGAAAACCTGGAAAAAAATCAGCTACAAAAGGAGGAAGAAACACTGACTGGAGAGAGGTCTGCAGCTGTTCAGCAAAAAGCAATGCAACTTTCAGACAAGACTTCCAGTAACCTACAGGAAGATATAAGACAACTGCATACAGAAACACTGATGGAGTATATCAATACAAACAACAAAAGGGTGGAAAAATGGAAGAAGCTATAAACAGATATTCAGATGAGATGATAAAGCTGCAAAAATCAGAAATCTAAATAAAGAAATGATGGCTGAATATGAGACTGCTCAGGAAGAGATGTTTAAAAAAATAACAGAATTTGGAGGACATAGCACGTAGGGAAAACCTTGGATTTTCAGCTATACCAGGGAAGCTGGTAGAAAAGCACAATAAGCAACTGGATTGGTATTCCACAGCAGGAGTTGTTAGTTGAAAGGGCACATTGTGTGCATGCTCCAAATATGGCTGTAAGAAAGCAGCCTACACCTTTAATAGTAAAGATGCAATCCTACCAGCAGGAGTTGATTCTGACAAAACTGTGGCAGAAGGACAAAGTACTAAAAGTGGGAGACAGCAGAGCATTTGTGGAGAATGATTACTCATTGTACACCAGACAAAAGAGGAGCAAATTTATTCCGTTATTCAGGGAATGTCGAGATGCAGGTGTGAGATTCAAACCGCTGTACCCAGCTGTCTTCAAGATATTCTTCCCTGGAGGGACAAAATCATTTTTTGATGAAATACATGCTAAGGAGGAAATACAAAAGTTTATCCAACAAAAGGTGATCTGTGAAACATAAGCCAAACCAAAAACTCCTTACTGCACCAAAAGTAAGGTCCCAGCAGCCAAGCACAAGCCCGCAAAAAGACAATGTGTAGTTAGTAGCTAAGTCCACAATATGAACACTTCTTTATTTAAAAACAGCAAACAGCAAAAATAATGTAAAGCACTTTTCGTCTCACTAATAGTGAGACTTTCTCAGACAAAGTTTCAAGTGTAAAGCAACTCATTAAATACCCTACCCAATGTCTGATTAACACTCCTTCAATTAATTCATTAAGTTAATACCAGCCATTTCAATATGATAGCTTTGCAATTCAGTGTCAAACAGTACTGCAATCCTGTTTGCATTCGCATTTCCAAATGCAATGCTTCAGTCAATAATCTCAACATTCCGGACTTTACTACAGCAGCTTTAAACCTAAGGTTCTAACAAACCTTCACTAAAACATTAAATCCATATTCGATTTAGTATGATTTCAAACCTTTATGGATAGCTTGATACATGACTAGTTAAATGCAGTCCGTTACAACTGATACATTCGCAAACTGAAATAAAACAGTTGATGTTACCTGTACTCGGGTAGTAACCAACATTCTTTTGATAAATACAATATCCAAGTTGGAAAAATATTTTTGTCCTTTAGTCATAAAAAATAGTTGAACTGTTTCTATCATTGCTGACTAATTGTTACGATTCACCTCCACCTTGTCAGTTACGATTATACCTAATAGCACTACGTAGTGGAGTCTGCATTTAAAGCAACAGTACTGTACTTAGTAAGCTCCGCTCTAACCTATTCCGCATGAACACCCAAAGCCTGTATAACGGTATGGTCAATTAAACCCGTTGCAGTCGGGTGTTCTAAAGTGTGAAACACTTTAAAATAAAATCCTATGCCAATGTTAAAAACTCTTAAACTTCCAAATATATTAAAAATATTAAAAATGTACATAAAGACCCCTTTAACTACACATAAACATTTAACCGCACATAAAATAAATATGTCCTAAAGACGTTAAAAATTAACAGTTTAAATTCAACCATGGTGATATAGAAAATATCAAAAATGTCAAAAATTAATATAAACATGTTTGCTGAATAAATATATTGAACCTAGTCCCCAACCCCTAACTAAGGTGTCCCCTCAGCTATTAATCTCTGTCATCTTGCTAAACTTTTCAGTTTTAATATACATTTGATTGAATAATATTAATTCAGTCCTGGGTACTGGCAGGCTCTGGTCCATATTTTCCACATTAATTCTAATTTTTCCAACATCAAAGAACTAGGACCTCCTCTCATTTCATCCACCTTAATTGAGTCTATAGATCTAAATTTAAATGAATGTGTAGGACAGTCTAGGGTATGTTTAGCAATTACGCTGTCCTGTTTCAAGGTTCGGGTACTGTAAAGATGTTCATACAGCCTTTCCTTAAATTTGTTTCCCTATGTAGAAAACAGGGAAATTCTGGCAGCATGCCAAATAAACCACACCTTTTGTATTACAATCAAATCTCTGTGGGGTCATATAGTCCACCCCTCTGATGTTGAATCTTTCCCCTATGTCCATGTATGGACAATATGTACATCTACCACAGTTAGTCATACCTACTTTTACTATCCTTTGCCTATTTTCTTTCTTTTTTGATAATAAACACTTAAGGTTGTTGCCCCTTCTAAACACTACTTGGGGGGTCTTTCAGTTTACAGGTCAATACAGTGTCTGATCTAATAATCTCCCAGTTTTTATAGATGATCTCTCTGATGTTATAACCATCCAAACTAAACTTCATGATTAGGTTAACCCTGACCATAGAAGGTTTTTCTGTGATTTTGTCACTAATTTGGAAACTGAAAAGTTTAGCAAGATGACGGAGATTAATAGCTGAGGGGACACCTTACTTAGGGGTTGGGGACTAGGTTCAATATATTTATTCAACAAACATGTTTATATTAATTCTTGACATTTTTGATATTTTCTATATCACCATGGTTGAATTTAAACTGTTAATTTTTAACGTCTTTAGGACATATTTATTTTATGTGCAGTTACATGTTTATGTGTAGTTGAAGGGGTCTATATGTATATTTTTAACATTTTTAATATATTTGGAAGTTTAAGAGTTTTTAACATTGGCATAGGATTTTATTTTAAAGTGTGAAACACTTTAGAACACCCGACTGTAACGGGTTTAATTGACCATACTGCTATCCTGGCTTTGGGTGTTCGTGTGGAATAGGTTACAGTGGAGCTTACTAAGTACAGTACTGTTGCTTTAAATACAGACTCTACTATGTAGTGCTGTTACGTATACTCGTAACTGACAAGGTGGAGGTGAATCGTAACAATTAGTCAACAATGATAGAAACAGTTCAACTATTTTTTATGACTAAAGGACAAAAAATATTTTTCCAGCTTGGATATTGTATTTATCAAAAGAATGTTGGTTACTACCCAAGTATGGATAGACAGGTAACATCAACTGTTTTATTTCAGTTTGCGAATGTATCAGTTGTAATGGACTGCATTTAACTAGTCATGTATCCAGCTAGCCGTAAAGGTTTGAAATCATACTAAATCGAATATGAATTTAATGTTTTAGTGATGGTTTGTTAGAACCTTAGGTTTATAGCTGCTGTAGTAAAGTCCGGAATGTTGAGATTATTGACTGAAGCATTGCATTTGGAAATGTGAATGCAAACAGGATTGCAGTACTGTTTGACACTGAATTGCAAAGCTATCTTATTGAAATGGTTGGTATTAACTTAATGAATTAACTGAAGGAGTGTTAATTAGACATTTGGTAGGGTATTTAATGAGTTGCTTTACACTTGAAACTTTGTCTGAGGAAGTCTCACTATTAGTGAGATGAAAAGCGCTTTACGTTATTTTTGCAGTTTGCTGTTTTTAAATAAAGAAGTGTTCGTATTGTGAACTTAGCTACTAACTACGCCTTGGCTTTTTGTGGGCTTGTGCTTGGCTGCTGGGACCTTCCTTTTGCTGCAGTAAGGAGTTTTTGGTTTGGCTTGTGCTCTTACCCTGTTTGTTTTGTCCTGATCTGTGAAACAGATGGAGATTCTGCTTCTTTTCTTCTGCTAATAAAGACCACTGTTTCAATGGAAAATGTTGGAGAGAAGGAAGGGAGCATGAGAGTTGACTAGAATCAAAAGTACATTGGAAATGAAGCAGAGACATGATTTTGGAGATGAACAGTAATAAAATCAGTAACTTACTATGGGATTGCAATACAATAATTATATTTGTGAAATATGACAGAACAAAATATGTGGAAATATTGAACTTTTAAGGAGTTTGTTGAACTTGCGGGGGACTAAAAGCATATGCCCTACTTCATGTCATTAATGATTGGAAAAGTGCTGTGGGGAGGGCTAGAGGAGGTAGAACGTTAACTGTAAGTAAAGATTTTTTTCCTTAAATAGTACCAATTTGTGGCATGTGGTTTTCTTTACGTTATAAAGTAAAGGTTTTTCAATTATTTTTAAGTGTAATGGTGATTGCAAACAAGTGCTGCTGTTTTTTTTTCTCCCTTTTTCCTCACTTCTTGTTCAGTTTTAAGAAATGTAGGCACTGCAATGCATAAGAAAGTCTGGTTAAAAGCATGATAAAAGAGAAATTAGTGTGCATTTTTTCATTCTTCCATGGGTAAATGACTGCATTAAAGATCATGGACCAATTTATTTGCTGGCTTTGGGAAAGAGTGGGTGGATGAAGGGGAACATTGAATATTATGAGGCTTTTTTTCTAGCAAATACATGTAAGCTCAGTAACAATTCTGCAGCTGGTCTTCATGTTTCACTGGAAACAATCTGATAAAGAGAAACTAGCTGCCTGATTCTCATGTCTCCATGGAGACAATCTGATAAAGAGAAACTGACTACAGGCTGGTGAAGAGTGACTGGCTGAGGAAAAAAAGAGAATTGGCTATGATAATGTTCTCAGAAAGCATTCAGTGATTTCCCCAAAGTAGATAATGTTCTCTGGAAGGATTTGGGGGCTTTCTCAAAGTAGTTAATGTTCTCTGAAAACATTCAGGGATTTTTCAGCTGAGAGAGCGAAAAGACAAGACAAAACCAATCAGCACTTAGTAGGAGTACAGGCTACACCATGCATCTTAGCATGGATGACCTTTATTTAGTTTAACTCAAGTCTATGAGTGTGGCTGTCAGTTTGGGACTTTTGTCTGGCATCCCACCTAAGTACCATGTTCAATCATAGCCTCACCTCAGGCTTTGTGCCTGCTGAATGGCACACAGCGACGGTTATCCCACTGCACAAGGAGGATGCCACAATGGACCCCAGGAACTCCCGCCCTATTAGCCTGACAAGCCTGGTCTGCAAGGCCATGGAACGTCCTATCATGGAACTTATAAACAAAGACATTGGTAATCTCCAAACTCTGGACCCCACCCAGTTCGGGTTTGTAAAAGGCAGATCATGTCTCCTAAACCTGATAGACTTCTTTGAAGCAGTCACCAAAGCCGTAGACGAGGGTAAGGTGGTTCACACAGCCTGTCTAGATCTTGCCAAGGCTTTTGACACCATCCCCCACTGTGGAATTATAGATAAACTCACTATACTAGGTATAAATCCCTATGTCACAAGATGGGTTGCCAACTGGCATACTGACAGAACCCACACTGTGAAAGTAGCAGACTCCAAATCCGACTTTAGACCAGTGACAAGTGGAGTACCACAGGGTTCATTCCTAGGTCCTCTCCTGTTTGGTATCTACTTTTCTGAAGTACAGGCGAACAAAGAAAGTCTTTGGCTAATGAAGTTCACAGATAACTGCAGACTAGGAGCCATAATCGAAACTCATAACAATGTGGACATCCTACAAAAGGGCCTCACTGAGGCAGATGCCTGGTGTCAAAGCCATGACCTCAAGCTCAATGCCAAAAAGTGCATTGTCATCCCCTTTGGTAAAAACTCTGTACCCATGAACTACAACATAGGCGGTAGTATACTTAACACCAAAATTGTGATAAGAGATCTTGGGATACAGATGGACAGTAGTCTCTCCTTTGATAATCACATTGCCACAGTAGTCAGGAAATCCTTCTATGTGGCACACCTCATCACAAAAGGTTTCTCATCCAGAAAAAAAGAGGTCATTCTTCCCCTCTACTCATCACTCATTAGATCCATTATAGAGTACACTGCCCCTTTTGATATGTACCTCACAAGACATTTACAACAACTGGAAAGGCCGCAGAAATACCTCACAAAGAGGATTACCGGCCTCAAACGGATGCCCTTTGCATACCATCTCAAAAAAATCCAGCTTTACTCCGTCACATATTACCTAATCAGAGGTGATCTCTTCCTAACATACAAAGCTATGTCAGACATTGTCCCCACAATAAACTGAACATGCCAGAGGGACAGATTCCTGTCCCAGAGATTTCCCATACTCTGGAATAAACTACCTATCTACATCAAACAAAGCTCCTCATTAGCACTCTTCAAGAAAAATCTTGATGATTGGATGGGAAATAGGAAATTCACCCCGGGGATCACTTCTGTGGCTCTGCTCGACAGTGGCACAGGAAAATTATTTTCTTGGGTGGCAAAAGCCAGGGTACCTTTTTGGCTGGGCTTGTATAGGCCCCTAGGCTGATAGCCTAGTACGTACCTATGTTCCTATTAGGAGGTTAAAACTTCAATATTTGAAGGTGTACGTAGCTTTGTGTGTTAGTATTAAGTTAATAGGTTTTAGAGGGCATTGGGGAATGTTTTTGTGAGCTTTCAATAAAACAAAAAGTTTTATGAGATGTGAAATAATATGACAAATAACTGTATAAAAGTTCAACCTGACAAACATTTTATGCTTGTAACACAAAAGCTGGAACTAGACATTTAACAAAAAAGATGTTATACATAAAAGGTGGGAATAATAACTTTTTAATACAATGATGCTTTCTTTAATGTCTTTAAATGTAAATGGACTCACAGATAAATACAAACAAGAAAGACTAGTGAACTATATTTAAAAATGTAGACTGCAAAAAGCTATGTTACAGGAGACATACTTAGAAAGAAATGAACATGTGAATCTGATAAAGAAATGTTTTCAGGACGGTTATTCAGCAGAGTACCTGAGACAAACGAAAAGAGGACTACTTATATTAACTGCAAGAGGAGATCCAATAGTGATATAAGAAGATAAAAAAGATAATAATGGCAGATTTGTAGTGCTAAGGGGCTACTGGCAAGGGAGGAGGATTAGACTGGCATGTATTTGCATTCCACCTAAAACTGCTGTAACAGAGCTTAAGAAAATTCAAGGAGAAATTGTCAGTTTTCAGCAAGGAATATTACTCATAGGTGGGGACTAGAACTTGATTTGGAACAGTGAGGATGTGTCTGGGGGGCCCAGATGGGAGAATATAACAAAGGAAGATAGATTTTTATGAAATTTATGAAAATATTTGACATGGAAGATGTGAATTCAGTAATAGGAGCTCTGAGTGAATTTACATATTATTCCCCAAGATATAAAAACTGGACTAGGCTAGACAGAATTTACATTTCAAAGGAACATGTGCATTTAATTGAAGGTCTTGATACCCACCCAATAACTATTTTGGAGCAAGCGCCAATAATAGCTAAAATAAAAACATAGGTTAATGAAATAAAAATTAGAAACTGGTGCTTTCCCTCCTACCTGTTGAAAAGAGAGGAATTTAAGGAATGGGTAGTGGAGATTATTCAGGAGCTGTTAGGACAGGAATTTCTTCTGAAAATATAGCTAGGGAGTGGGATAAAATTAAGGTGGAATTTAAAAATAGGGTGGACATAAAAGGAAGGCAGCTATTATTATGAAGTAACAAGAATTAGTTAGAGGGACTGTCAAATGTGAAAGTATTGCAGAATAGAGAGAATCTCACAGAAAAAGAAGAGGATCAATTGCAGAATGCTAGGCAGAAAATAAGGGGTTACCTTGATAATATGCATGAGCTTAGAAAGATTGCTGTTAAGCAACTGTTTTTTGATAATACCACTAGAGCACAAAAACTTTTAGCACAATGACTCAGGCAACAGAAAGTAGAAAGGGCTGTCACCAAACTTAGGGAGCCTATAACAAAGAAGATAACAAGAGATCCTTTAGAGGTATTAAAAATATTTTGGAAATTCTATGAGAGTCTCTATAAAGCAGAGAAATATGAAAATCAAGAAAAAATACAAATGGAAATGTTTATGGAAGAATTAAACATGCCAATGTTAAAGGTAGATGGGGATGAGGCTCAATTACTAACAGGATAGGAGGAGAGGAGATAAAAAGTGTGATGTATAACCAATCTACAGTCCTCAGGAACCGCTGGTATTCCTGTGGAAGTTTGGAATCGCGGATGAAAAAAAAACTGTTAAAGATCTGGAAGGTTTTGTTTAACAATATCTTAAGAGGAGGAGAAGTACCTCCATCCTGAAAGAAATCAGTGGTAGCTGTAATACCTAAAGAGGGTAAGGATCCATCAGATCCAGCTTCATACAGGCCCATTTCAATACCAAATCATGATTATAAAGTATTCATGTCTATAATAGATAAAAGACTGGCAAAAGTAATGCCAAAACTGACAGATATGGATCAATGTGTTGTTGTGGAGGGGAGGTAAACATTTGACAACATTAACAGTACACTGCTGAGCCAGAGGGAAGCAGAATGTAAGAAAATACCATTACTGTTGGTGGATCTTAATGCAGAGAAAATATTTGACAGCGTAAGCTGGGACTTTATGAGCAGGGCAATGGAAGCATTTGCATTTCCTGAAAAAATTGCAAGGCTGATCAGGAGACTATATGATACATTGGAGGCAAAAATTAAAGTGGGTGAGGTCCTCTCTGATAATTTCTGCTTGAGCAGAGGAACCAGGCGGGGTTTCCTCTCATCCCCCCTTATTATTTGCATTATATTTAGAACCACTGGCAAAGAAAATAAGGACTCAGAAATTCAAAGATATAATTGGTATGGCAGTCAAGAAAAGCTGGCTTTATTTGCATATGATATTATTTTGTACCTGACAAAACCAGAAAAAGACATTACAGTGTTGTGAAACATTTTGAGACAGTTTCAGATCTTTTCGGGATACAAAATTAATGAAGCTAAAACAAAGGGAATAGCGGTAAATTATATACCCACACATGAACTGGTTCAGGAATACCCATATTTATGGGGACATGATAAAATTAAATATTTAGGAGTATGGATTAAAGATGATTCTAGTGTGGCAGCTAAGGATATGTGGGAAGATACTGAACAAAAGATAATACAAAAACTGATAAAATGGAAGTCTGTTATATGGATATGGATAGTAACATACAAGCAGTTATAATGTTTTTGATCCCTTTAGTCCTATATACAGGTCAGGCATATTTTTATCAATCAGAAGAAAAGTTGTGGGTAGCAATTAATAAAGAGCTGAAGGATTTTCTCTAAGAGGGGAAGACAACAAGAGTCAAGTGGGATAAGTTGATTCTTCCAGTAGAATAGGGCAGATGGGATTACCCAATCTGAAGGGGTATTTCAGAACTACACAGTTAAGACACCTATACATAGCACAAGCAGAAAACTATAATTCAAAGTGGAAAGGGATAATGATGAAACATGGGGAGAAGCTCAAGAAACAAGGAGAGACTGGGATTTTGGATGTAGGCCTTTAAGGAGAACATCAGTAATCATGCAGAATATCATATCCATAAAGTAGCAGAAAATATTCTAAGAACTAAACTAACACGGGAATGGAGAAAGGAAATTTTGCCGAAAGGGATGACTGCCATTAAGGATACAGACAATAAGCAAGAGGGGGCCGGAATTTATTGGAGAAAACTGACAAAAGAACCAAGGTATTGGCAGCAAATAACTAGAGAGGGAAGATGATAGAATGGGAAGACGCCGAGAATTTATATGGACTGCAAGTTGGAGATTGCCTTCCCTATCAGGGATTGATATCAGAGTATAGGCAAAGAGAAAGAAATGGGGGGGTCATAAATGAAAGACCAGCACCAGTACAGTTTTTAATACAATCTAGAACAGAAGCTGCCATTAAAAAAGGAATAATTAGTAGAGCATATAAAATATTACACGATAAGTATAAGAATCAGAAGATTTTAGAAAGGATTGGGAAGAGAGATTGGATAAGCAATTCACAAAGAAACAATGGGAGTATGTATGTATGTCTCCCAAATATGCAACAAAATCTAGAAGATTTAGGATTTTTGCCTGGAAATGTTTGCATAGATATTTTTATACCCCAGGTAGACTCCAGAGACTTTTTCCTCAAGTAGACAGTAAATGTTGCAGGTGTTAATGGGAAGAAAGAGATAAATGGGAACATATTTTCTGCGAGTGTGGTAACTGGGAACATATTTTCGAGAGTGCAGTGAGTTGGCAGACTTTAAAGATTCCCTGTGAGATGCACTATCGGAGATGCTGGGTGGGCAGACTGATCTGATGACTGAGATGATTTTTCTGAGCTATGACGCAAAATCAGAATTGCCTAGACGTGGTAAGGCCTTGTGTCCATCATTGGTGGCTGCCAAAAAACAATTACTAGAAAATGGAAATTAAAATCTAAACCAACTATACTGGAAGTAGTAAACATAGTAAAAGAGATAAAACAACTGGAATTGAGATCTTTGGAAAAGGTTAGGAGCAAACTACATAGGAAAAAATGGGAATTGTGGGAACAATTCATACATACAAGGGAGGAATAAGACCTAAAAAGCAGCAGGACTTAAGTGAGCTATGTGATGTTTGAGTGAGAAAGATTGGGCAGATTATAAGTAAATTAGAACACACACCCTAACTGAACAGCTGACATTAAAGATATAGTACATTCATATTAAAAAATGCATAAAACTACTACAACCAAACCACTTGATGGTCATAAAAACTTCACAAAATTGGTTGTAAAACTGTACCACAAAAAATTATATTACATCACTTTCAAACCTGGTATGATTCCAACCTTAATTAACTCACAATAGAAATTTGGTCATTGAGACCAGTAAAATTGCAAGCATTAAGCTTAAGCTGCCATGTCAACTCCCTTAGTTCCAGTACATCCTCCTGGGGACCATCCCTAGGATTGACTGCCATGCAGTCTAGGCCAAAAATCAGGAAAAAATGATCTGAATGTTCGGAAATATGTTTAGTTAGGGAGCTGTTCATGTTTTTTCTGATATCCCGGATGTGCTAATATATATGCTACCTTAGTTTTCTTTTTGTTTTTCCAATATAGTAACAAAAAATGTTTGACACTTAGCCAAATAAACACCTATAGTTTTGCAGTTGCAAAGAAAAGTGCTTTTAATAAAGATGTTGATCTTAATTTCGTCACTTCCTAAAATAAATCTATACTGCGCATAATTTCCACATTTCGTGGTACCTGTATCTTTAGAAGATGTTAATTTTCAAAGGTTTTCACCCTTCTCTAAATAAATTTTAATAGTTTTTCCTTTTACACAACCACAGGTTTCCCACCTAGTTTATCCATCACCCCATTAAAACAGGTAAACACTTCCCAATTTTTATTTAGTATATTTCTAACACTTGTGTCTTGTGCATAAAACTGTATAACAAGACTGGAGGGATAGTCTTTGCCAGGGTCAGCATTCTGCCTAGCCAGATCTCTGATATTCTGAATTTGGGAC
Organism: Protopterus annectens; assembly: GCF_019279795.1. NCBI lineage: Eukaryota > Metazoa > Chordata > Ceratodontiformes > Protopteridae > Protopterus > Protopterus annectens. The sequence continues at coordinate 1,743,777,262 of NC_056743.1, read as the reverse complement.
CTTACCAAAGGAAGTGTAGACCCAGTTCTCCTTTTGGTCTCAACACTGCTTCTAACAAAAGTTATCAAATTAATAAGATAACCCCTATTTTGGAACATTTTAGCTAAAATCTCACATTTATTCAAAAACAGCCAGTCATCTGAAATCATTCTGGCCAATCTAATAAACTGGCCCCTCACAATGCCATCTTTCTGGTGGTATGGATGGCTGCTGTCATAATGTAACAAGCTGTTGCAATGTGTTGGCTTTCTGTAAATAGAAATCCCAATAATTTTCTTAATAGGGACCTGGAATACTAAAACATCTAAATAATTGACAGAAATGTTACTAGAACTATAGGTAAATTTTAAAAAAGAGGTGGTAGAATTGGGATACGGAATGGAAGGTGGAATATTCTCACTACTACATTCCCAGGCGATAAAAATATCATCTAGGTATTTGGTATAGGTTTTCCACTGGGGATCCTGAAATCTTTTGAACACAAAATGTTTCTGCCATTGCATTAAAACAATTTTAGCAAAGATGGGGGCACAAAAGTCCCCCATCGCAACCCCTCTAACTTGTTGAAAATATTGTCCATCGATAAAGACACAGACCTCATTATTACTGAACCTATTCGATTCAACAAGAAAATCACTAAACCACTGCAGACCAACATCATGTGGTATCACATTAAAAAGTTTCATCACATCAGTAGTGACAAAAATCAGTTGATCAGTACAAGGGATTTCTCTAAGTTTTAGTAAAAAGTCCCAAGAATCTTTACAAAGATATTCTGTCTCATTAACAACATTTTTAACCCTGTAATCAATATATTTGGCAAGGGGTGGGTTTTGGAACAACTAGCGTTTACTATCGGTCTCATAGGTGGTCACTTATGGTTTTATGCATTTTATGTATTCCGAAGATGGAAGGGACCATCAGAAAGTTAGCCTGCAGAAATTCATACAAAGTATAGTCAATCTGTCCTTGAGCAAACAGATCTTTGATCAATTAATCAATTTTTCTATAAGCTACATGAATGTAATTGAGGGAAGATTCTTTGTAAAACTCACCATTGTAAAGATAAGTAAACATACGATTCAAATAATCATCTTTGTGCATAACCACAACTCCTCTCCCTTTATCAGGCTTCATATTTCTCATGTTTTTGTCATTCACCAAGTTAAACAAAAGTTGCATTTCTGTTTTAGTCAAATTGTAAACAACTTCATGTTTAGATTTAGTCAGATGTACTCTAACATCCTGTTCAAAGAGCTTTTCAAACAATAACAACGGTAGCGGTAAAACAGGATTAAGTGTGCAACTTCTTCTAAGAACGTCAAGTTCTACATTTGAGCAACTGTTGTCAAACATTAACTTAAAGTTAAGTTTTCTAAGAAATAGTTTGAAATCAAGTAACAGTTGTTCAATCTTGACATTGTTGGTGGGTACAAAAGAAAATCCTTTACAAAATATATCAGCATGTTCTTTCACGTATTTATTATTAGTGAAATTGTATAGATTAAAGTCACCTTGTATGTTGTACACTATATGCAGTGCTTCAGAGGTTTCAAAGGAAGGAGTGATGTCCACATTTTCAAAATTTAACATCTCTGCTGCTGGTAATAGGGTCTGTGTGACCTCCATTTGTTACAGTGATTTATTTGCTGTTGGTATCCTACTCCTTGTCCTTCCTCTTTTCTGTTGTTCTTGCTCCGTAACCTCTCAGAGTGCCTTAGACCCCCGTTTTCTGAATAGGTGGAATTGTTGTCTTCTGTAGCACTTCCTGAATGCAGTGCAATTAGTTCACCAATCAGGAGATTGTCTTCATTGCTACGCAATGCCGGTGGTTTAGGATAAGCAAGCCTCTTAGAGTGTGTCCATGTCCCATTTAATTTTAATTAGTTTTCTTTGTTGTATATTAGAGATGTCTTTGTCGATCTCTAGGAAAATATTCTTGTAACGATCAGAACACTGTTGAAAAAGAAGGTCACCAGTAATCTTTTCATTTAATTGGTTGGCCTCTTTAATAAGTACTTCAATCTCCCTATGATTGTAATTGGTGAGCAATTCAATAATTTCAAAACCAAACCTATCACACAACTTTAAAAGGTCTAAATGGAAGGTCGAGTCAATAAAATACCGTTGTGTACACTTACCATAAATGTAGATGTTCGAGTGTATTCACTGTTGCAGTCATTACATTTGGGTAATCTGCTGGCAGGTTTCCCTCAGTCTGCCTGATTAACAAAGTCTTGGGTCCTGTGTCAGTTGCTGTCCCTTCTTCCATGATGTCAGGTCGTCAGGGGTACAAAACATGCAGCCGACACCATTACATCAGTTTTTCTTGCCCCAGGTGTCAATTGCCCCCCAAATGGGGAGCAAAATAAAATTAAAAACACAAAAAATATACCTCCAACCAAAAGCAAATACAGCAAAAAGGCTGTTAAGCATAGTAAAAGAAAGTAGAGGTATAGTAAGAGAAAAACAGGGGGCTGGAGGGAGGGTAACCAGGACTGCAACAGTGAATACACTCAAACATCTACATTTATGGTAAGTGTACACAACTGTACTATGTTCTTCGTGTTTCACTGTTGCAGTCATTACATTTGGGTAGATTCCCAAAGCTATGGTTGAGAGGATGGATTTATACAGCAAAAGGACCAGCTATAAGGCCCTGCAAGTCAGCAGTGGCAAAGCCAGCTCTGGATTTAGAGAAAATTGGTAAATGATAATGCTTGGTGAAGGTATGAACTGAACTCCAGGTAGCAGCTTCTAGAATATCCCTGGTAGGAACACCTCTGAGAAAGGCTGCAGAAGTAGATGCAGCCCTGGTGGAATGAGATCTGATCCCCTGGGGAATAGGTTTTCCATGGTGCTTACAGCAGAAATGAATACAATGGCTTATCCATTTAGAAATGGTTTGTTTTGAAATAGCCTTCCTCTCTGCCCCTGCAGCAAATGCTACCAGCAGTTGTTCAGATTTTCTTTGAGGTTTAGTCCTGTCCAAGTAGAATCTCAGTTGTCTGTGCACATCCAATGAATGCAGAATCCATTCCCCTTTGTTTTGTAGATTGGGAAAGAAAGCTGGCAAATGAATGGACTGATTAAGAGCCACACTGGATACCACCTTGGGCATGAAGGATGGATTGGTCCCGAGTGACACCCTGTCCGCATGAAAGATGATGAAAGGTTCCACTGCCATAAGGGCCTGTAATTCAGATATCCTTCTAGCTGAAGTGATTACTAAAAGGAAGGCTGTTTTCCAAGAAAGAAATGTTTACGTCTGTAGTAGCAGCTGGCTTGAAAGGAGGTAGAGTGAGTTTCTCCAATACAAAGTTAAGGTCCCAGGCAGGGGTTGGAGCTCTCCTGTGTGGTCTCAAGTTTTTGGCCCATCTGAGGTACTGCTTGAGCAGAGGATGAGAGAAGCGGGGAGGTTCTGTGTTATAATGAGCTGAAATGGCTGAGGCGTGGATTTTAATGGAGGAAAAAGACAGGCCCTTATGAAGCATCTTAGTTAACTATTGCAAAATCTGAGGTAAATTGAGTGCTGCTGTGCTCATCCCTTGAGACTGACTCCAGGCACAGAATCTTTTCCATTTATCAGCATAAGATTTTCTAGTACTAGATATTCTCGCCTCCAAGATGACATCCATCACAGGTTTGCTGAGGGATATTAAGTGTGAATTTAAATGATTAACCAAGCTGCAAGGTTCAATGTTGGGAGCTGAGGGTGCAGAATTTGGTTCTCCTGCTGAGACAGTAAGGAAGGTGTCTGAGGGAAGTGCCATGGAGAAATTTGTGACACACTGCGCAGGAGTGGGTACCTGTGTTGACATGGCCAGTCTGGAGCAATCAAAATCATTTTTGGTTTGTCCTGTTTGACTTTTAGCAGACCTTTGGAAAGCAGAGGCAGAGGGGGAAAGGCGTACACTGATAGGTATTTCCAGCTGAAGGATAGAGCATCCACTTTCCAGGCTTTTTCTTGTTCTTGTGCAAAATTTGTCCAACTGGTAGTTTTGGGGGGAGGCAAATAGATCTATGTCTGGGCTCCCCCATTTGCTTGTTAACATGTTAAAAATCCATGGTTCCAGTTCCCACTCATGTGGGTCCATGGGATTTCTGCTTAGTCCGTCTGCCAGTGTATTCAGTTTTCCTGGCAGGAATTGAGCTTGTAGTTGCACTTGGTAGCTCAAGGCCGTGTTCCACAATGCCATGGCTAGTCTGCAGTGGGGGTAGGAATGTGTACCCCCCTGCTTGTTTATGTACCACATAACCGTGGTGTTGTCCGTCTTTACCATTAGTTGTCCTGGATGAATGTAGTCCTTGAAGGCTGTCAGAGCATTCTGTACAGCTAACATTTCTTTTTGATTGATATGTAGGTGCATTTGATTTGGGCTCCATTTGCCCTGAATGCACTTCCCTGCCAGGTGAATCCCCCATGCATAGTCTGATGCATCTGTAGCTAGGGTTTGGGCAGCAGGGGGTAGTGTGAATGGCAATCCCTTATTAGGTGGCAGGCCTCTGCCCACCATAGGAACTCTAGTTGCAGGCAAGGAATGATAGGAGTCATTGCTTCCAGGCTGTGACAATGTTGACTCCATAAACCTTTTAAGTACCACTGAAGTTTCCTCATATGCAGTCTTGCGTATGGAATTAGAATAATGCAGAAGGCCATGAACCCGAAGGCTTGCATTATTTGTCTTGCAGATAGCAAGGTTTTTGTGGCCACCTGTTTGAAGTAAGTCACCAAATGAATTTGCTTTTCTGGCGTAAGGTAAGCCATCTGGGCAGTTGTATTCAAGCTTGCACCCAGGAATGTAATCTGTTGAGAGGGTACCAGTTGTGATTTCTTTTCATTCACGGTGTACCCTAGACAAGTTAGAACCTTTTTACAAACGCCAGATGATTTATAAGTATGGCCTGGTTTTCTGCCTGAATTAGACAATCATCCAGGTATGGATATATTTGAATATTTCTTTGCCTGCAAAATGCAATTACTGCAGCTAGGCACTTTGTGAATACCCTGGGTGCAGTAGACAAGCCAAAGGGCAGTGCAGAGAAGTGATAATGCAAGTAGCCTGCTTTGAAGCATAGGTAACTTCTGCAAGATTCCCTGATTGGGATATGTAGGTAAGCTTCTTTTAAATCTAGAGTTGCCAACCAGGCATCCTTGCCTAGCATAGGAAGTAACTGGTGAACAGTCAGCATCTTGAATTTTGGAATGTCCATAAAGGTGTTTAGAGTAGACAGGTCCAGAATTGGACGCCATGAATTGTCTTTTCTGGGTACCAGGAAAAATCTGGAATAGAAACCTTGTCCCTTTTCCTCTTCTGGTACTGGTTGAATAGCCCCCAACTTTAAGATGGAAAGTACTTGTTTCTGAGCCTCTGCCCACTGATTTGGGGGCAGGTCTGGCCACCCATTTGGTGTTGGCAACGTGTGGAAATGAAATCTGTATCCCTGGGACACTATATTTAAAACCCATTTGTCCTGGGTTATGAGTTCCTAGTTTTTTGCATGAAAAGGAATCTTTCCTCCCAAAGGGGCGGCTAAAAGGTAAGTCATTGGTAAGTCATTGAGACTGTTTACCATAGGGGGGTGTCTTGTTATTTCTAGATTTGGAAGTGGAGGCCCCCCATTGCTTAGTTCTGAGAGTCCCTTGGGACTGAAACCTGGTGCTTTTGGTGTGTCTGGGTTTGGCTTGAGTGGCTCTGGAAGGAGCTGGAAAGGACCAATTCTTAGTAGGCCAGTGCCTACTAAGGTTGCACTTGTAAGAAATCTTTCACAATTTGCATAGATTTAGCTTTATCTTCCATCTTTTTTAGAACTTCTTCAGCCTTATTACCAAACAGACGGTCCTGATTTAAAGGAGCATCCAACAATTTTGCTTCAAAATGATCAGGCAGAGATTGCTCCTTAAGCCAAGCATGCCTTCTAAGCACAGACCCAGTAACAGCAGCCCTGCAAGAGGCCTCTAAAGAATTAAAACCACATTGCAAAGCATGTTTTCCAACTTGTTCAGCTGAATGCAATAAATCCTGTAAATCTTTATTTTCCACACAGTCAGAAATCAACATAATTTTCTGTTTATGCAGTCCCATAATATGCTGTTGATATTTTAGCATATGAAATTGGCAGTTTAAAGCCCTGATTTCCAAGGTTGCAGAAGTATAAACCTTTTTACCCCATCTATCCAGCACCCTGGAGTCTCTATCAGAAGGAGAAGGATTTTTAGCAGTAGAAGCCTTAATGCCCTTGGGCCCCTGAGAAATGGTTTCTGGGTCTGCAACAGGATTTTTAAAAAGGAACTTGTGGGACTCAGGAACACTGTAGTATCTGTCAGGTTTACTAGGAGCCGGAGGCAGGGAATCAGGGGCCATACTGGATTCCAAAAACACATCATCAACAATGTCTAGTACAGGAGGTATAGCCAAATGCCTATGCTAAGGAAGAAGAAGGAAATCCCTAAGCCTCTTTTTAGAATCAGAAAATTCCTGACTTTCCCAGTGTAAATGCTCCCTTAAGGTATGTAAAGTTTCTCCAAAAGAAAAGTCCTCAGGGGGGGAAGCAGAAGGAATGGAATCCTCTGCATCAGAATCCTCATAAGTAGGAATGGACAAATCCAGGGAAGAATTAGAAAACACAGAGTCCTGATCAGAAGATTCATAGTCAAGCTCAGTCCTAGGCCTCTAGAAGGGGGGGGGGGGGGTTGACTACTCCTGATTAGAGTAATAAGATCTTCAGCCATTTTGATCATTTGTTTTTTAGGCATAGGGGCCTGAACATGTGGCCTGGGCATCGGTTTTTTAGACATAGATCGAGATTTAGGCCTTAGAATAGAAGATGGAGTTGGTTTAATATGCAAGTCTGTAGGCCTGAATACACCCTCAGAAGCCGGTGCCTGCACAGCGGCTCCGGTCCTATCCAAGGTAGAGACATCTGCGGGTTCCATAGGTGAAGCATTTCGCGGCATACTGGACTCCGAATGGGTCTCAGTAGAGCCTGCGAGTCAGATGTAGCGGGTATTGGGGCTGCGAAAGCACCTCACTGAGTACTGGTGAACTGACGACTGGCTTAGGAGAAGCGTCGTCGGCAGTTTTGGACTTCAACAGCCTGTCTCTGTCTTTTTCTTTGCATTTTTTTCGGAATTCCAGTAGTCAGATGGCTAACCAACATCATTTATGGATAATTAAACCGGGAACTGAAATATTTAGAGGCAAAAATGTACAGACGACGGTTAGTGCGCTGATTAAATAAAGCACAAAACTGACAGCAAGGTACATCGTGGTCAGGGCCTAGGCAAGGAATACAGTACAAATGAAAATCTTTATGATGTATTTGCTTCCCACAAGTAATACAATTATTAACTTTTACTGACATCGGTAAGGAGCAAAAAAAAGTTTCCCCAATGGAGTACTTAGCTTTAAGTTGAAGACTTCGGTTCTGAAACTCGAAAACAAAAATTTCAGGAGTTGGCCGACCGGCACTTGCGAACTGCTTCTGCTTTGGGCACCGCACAGCAAGAAAGACTGATGTAATGGCGTCAGCTGCATGTTTTATACCCCTGACGACCTGATGTCATGGAAGAAGGGACAGCAACCAACACAGGACCCAAGACTTTGTTAATCAGGCTGAATGAGTGCAACCTGCCAGCAGATTACCCAAATGTAATGACTTCAACAGTGAAACACAAAGAACATCCAACCTGTTCGGGTATTTCCAGCACTTTAGCCCCTTGGGCACAATTTTAAGTTTTAAACATTCAAGCAAGTAAGTATTTTCCAATTAAAGCTTCCAGTATTTGAACAGTTTGTTGTGCAAAGTGTCCATCAGTTGTTACAAACTCAACCCTTCATTATTGTCTTGATCATGGAGGGAGACGTTAAACAAACCATTGAGCCATTTATCGAAATTTTGCTGTCTAGTTACATCATTTACAGAAATATGCAAACAGCCAGGGCTCACATTATTATTAAGGCAAATAGTGATATGAAGAAAATCATTAACATCAGAGTTGGTTACCTTAGAGCCATTAACTTGTTCTTTTAGTTCTTGGACCATCTGAGTGAGCAGGCCGATACTGGCTACCATATTGTCCAATACTGAATTTCTTTGCTCCTTCAAGGTGGAAAGTAACTCATTGTTGGCTATAATAAAAATCTTTATGATGTATTTGCTTCCCACAAGTAATACAATTATTAACTTTTACTGACATCGGTAAAGAGCAAGAAAAAGTTTCCCCAATGGGGTACTTAGCTTTAAGTTGAAGACTTCGGTTCTGAAACCAAAGTCTTCAACTTAAAGCTAAGTACCCCATTGGGTACTCAGGGGCCAAGGGTCTAAAGTGCTGGAAATACCCAAACAGGTTGGATATTCTTCGTGTTTCACTGTTGAAGTCATTACATTTGGGTAATCTGCTGGCAGGTTGCCCTCAGTCGGCCTGATTAACAAAGTCTTGGGTCCTGTGTTGGTTGCTGTCCCTTCTTCCATGACATCAGGTCATCAGGGGTATAAAACATGCAGCTGATGCCATTACATCAGTCTTTCTTGCTGTGCGGTGCCCAAAGCAGAAGCAGTTCGCAAGTGCCGGTCGGCCAACTCCTGAAATTTTTTTTTTGAGTTTCAGAACCGAAGTCTTCAACTTAAAGCTAAGTACCCCATTGGGGAAACTTTTTCTTGCGCCTTACCGATGTCAGTAAAAGTTAATAATTGTATTACTTGTGAGAAGCAAATACATCATAAAGATTTTCATTTGTACTGTATTCTTTGCCTAGGCCCTGACCACAATGTACCTTGCTGTCAATTTTGTGCTTTATTTAATCAGCGCACTATCCATCGTCTGTACATTTTTGCCTCTAAATATTTCAGTTCCCGGTTTAATTATCCAGAAATGATGTCGGTTAGCCATCCGACTACCGGAATTCCGAAAAAAATGCAAAGAAAAAGACAGAGACAGGCCGTTGAAGTCCAAAACTGCCGACGACGCTTCTCCTAAGCCAGTCGCCAGTTCACCAGTACTCAGTGAGGTGCTTTCGCAGCCCCGATACCCGCTACTTCTGACTCGCAGGCTCTACTGAGACCCATTCGGAGTCCAGTATGCCGCGAGATGCTTCACCTATGGAACCCGTGGATGTCTCTACCTTGGATGGGTCCGGAGCCGCTGTGCAGGCACCGGCTTCTGAGGGTGTATTCAGGCCTACAGACTTGCATATTAAACAGACTCCATCTTCTATTCTAAGGCCTAAATCTCGATCTATGTCTAAAAAAACGACGCCCAGGCCACATGTTCAGGCCCCTATGCCTAAAAAACAAATGATCAAAATGGCTGAAGATCTTATTACTCTAATCAGGAGTAGTCAACCCCCCCCCCCCCTTCTAGAGGCCTAGGACTGAGCTTGACTATGAATCTTCTGATCAGGACTCTGTGTTTTCTAATTCTTCCCTGGATTTGTCCATTCCTACTTATGAGGATTCTGATGCAGAGGATTCCATTCCTTCTGCTTCCCCCCCTGAGGACTTTTCTTTTGGGGAAACTTTACATACCTTAAGGGAGCATTTCCACTGGGAAAGTCAGGAATTTTCTGATTCTAAAAAGAGGCTTAGGGATTTCCTTCTTCAAAAGCCAAGAACCTCCACAAAAGAGTCTCCACATATAGAAAATCCACAGTTGGCAAAAAGCTGTTACAAACACCAAGGGATCACACGAAAATAAACCAAAGATGAGTTTATTAAAACAAACTGAGCGCTTTCATTGGAATTTTTCAAGACTTCTTCAGAGTAATACCATAATGTGAAAAGCTCCATTTTATACCCACATAAAAGTAAATTAGAACACGCACCCTAATTGAACAGCTAACATTAAAGGTATAGTACATTCATATTAAAAAATGCATAAAACTACTACAACCGAACCACTTGATGATCATAAAAACTTCACAAAATTGGTTGTAAAACTGTACTACAAAAAATTATATTACTTCACTTTTACACTAGGTATGATTTCAACCTTAATGTACTCACAATAGAAATGTGTTCATTGAGACCAGGAAATTTGCAAGCATTAAGCTTAAGCTGCCATGTCAACTCCCTTAGTTCCAGTAAATCCTCCCAGGGGCCACCCCTATGATTGATTGCCACGCAGTCTAGGCCAACAGGAAAAAATTATCTGAATGTTTGGAAATATGTTTACCTAGGGAGCTGTTCATGTTGTTTTTTCTGATATTCAGAATGTGCTCATATATACGGTCCCTTAGTTTTCTCTTCATTTTTCCAATATAGTAACAAAAACACTTTTGACACTTAACCAAATAAACAACGCCTATAGTGTTACAGTTGCAAGGAAAAGTGCTTTTAATAAAGATGTTGTTGATCTTAATTTTGTCACTTACTAAAATAAATCTATACTGCACACAATTTCCACATTTTGTGTTACCTGTTTTTTTAGAAGATGTTAATTTCCAAAGGTTTTCACCCTTCTCTAAATAAGTTTTAATAGCTTTTCCTTTTTTGTACACAACCACAGGTTTTCCACCTAGATTATCCATCACCCCATTAAAATAGGTAAACACTTCCCAATTTTTATTTAGTATATTTATAACACTTGTGTCTTGTTCATAAAACTCTATAAGAAGACTGGAGGGATAAGCTTTGCCAGGGTCAGCATTCTGACATTCTGAATTTGTGACCTTACCAAAGGAAGTATAGACTCATTTCTCCTTTCAGTCTCCACTGGTTTTAACAAAAGTTATCAAATTAACAGGATAACCCCTATTTTGGAATATTTTAGCCAAAATCTCACATTCACTCAAAAACAGCCTGTCATCTGAAATCATTCTGGCCAATCTAATAAATTGGCCCCTCACAATGCCCTTTTTCTGATGGTGTGGATGACTGCTGTCATAATGTAACAAGTTGTTGCAATGTGTTGGCTTTCTGTAAATAGAAGTCCCAATAATTTTGTTAACAGGGTCCTTGAATACTAAAACATCTAAATAATTGATAGAAATGTTACTAGAACTATAGGTAAATTTAAAAAAAGAGGTGGTAGAATTGAGATACACAATGAAAAGTGAAATATTCTCACTACTACCTTCCCAAGCTATAAAAATGATCATCTAGGTATCTGGTATAGGTTCTCCACGGGGGGCCCTGAAATCTTTCGAATACAAAATGTTTCTCCCATTGCATTAAAACAATGTTAGCAAAGATGGGGGCACATCATGTTGAACAGGATTTTAGAGTACATATGACTAAACCTAAACAGAAAGTTGTTTACAATTTGACTAAAACAGAAATGCAACTTTTGTTTAACTTGGTGAATGACAAAAACATGATGTTGGTCTGCAGTGGCTTAGTGATTTTCTTGTTGAATCGGATAGGTTCAGTAATGATGAGGTCTATGTACTCTCCACGTTTATGGAGGCTGTTTAGTGAACAATTTTGTCTTTATTGATGGACAATATTTTCAACAAGTTAGAGGGGTCACGATGGGGGCCTCTTGTGCCCCCATCTTTGCTAACATTGTTTTAATGCAATGGGAGAAACATTTTGTATTCGAAAGATTTCAGGACCCCCCTGTGGAGAACATATATCAGATACCTAGATGATATTTTTGTTGCCTGGGAAAGTAGTAGTGAGAATATTCCACCTTTCATTGCATATCCCAACTTTATCACCTCTTTTTTAAAAATGTACCTACAGTTCTAACATTTCTATCAACTATTTAGATGTTTTAGTATTCCAGGACCCTATTAACACAATTATTGGGACTTCTATTTACAGAAAGCCAACACATTGCAACAACTTGTTACATTATGACAGCAGACATCCATACCATCAGAAAAAGGGCATTGTGAGGGGCCAGTTTATTAGATTGGCCAGAATGATTTCAGATGACCGAATGTTTTTGAATGAATGTGAGATTTTGAATAAAATGTTCCAAAATAGGGGTTATCCTGTTAACTTGATAACTTTTGTTAGAACCAATGTTGAGACCAAAAGGAGAAATGGGTCTATACTTCCTTTGGTAAAGTCACACATTCAGAATATCACAGAGCTGGCTAGGCAGAATGCTGACCCTGGCAAAGATTATCCCGCCAGTCTTGTTATACAGTTTTATGCACAAGACACAAGTGTTAGAAATATACTAAATAAAAATTGGGAAGTGTTTACCTGTTTTAATGGGGTGAGGGATAAACTAGGTGGGAAACCTGTGGTTGTGTACAAAAAAGGAAAAACTATTAAAACTTATTTAGAGAAGGGTGAAAACCTTTGGAAATTAACATCTTCTAAAAAAACAGGTACCACAAAATGTGGAAATTATGCACAATGTAGATTTATTTTAGTAAGTGACAAAATTAAGATCAAGAACATCTTTATTAAAAGCACTTTTCCTTGCAAATGTAACACTATGGGCGTTGTTTATTTGGCTAAGTGTCAAAAATGTTTTTGTTACTATATTGGAAAAACAAAAAGATTCTGGACATCAGAAAAAACAACATGAACAACTCCCTAGCTAAGCATATTTCCGAACAGTCAGATAATTGTTTCCTGTTTTCTGGCCTAGACTGCATGGCATTCAATCCTAGGGTTGGTCCCTGGGAGGATTTACTGGAACTAAGGGAGTTGACATGGCAGCTTAAGCTTAATGCTTGCAATTTTCCTGGTCTCAATGACCAAATTTGCATTGCGAGTGCATTAAGGTTGAAATCATACCAAGTGTAAAAGTGATGTAATATAATTTTTTGTGGTACAGTTTTACAACCAATTTTGTGGCGTTTTTATGACCATCAAGTGATTTGGTTGTAGTAGTTTTATGCATTTTGTAATATGAATATACTTGTACTTTTAATGTCAGCTGTTCAATTAGGAAGTGTGTTCTAATTTACTTTCATGTGGGTATAAAATGGAGCTTTTCACATTATTGTATTACACTGAAGAAGTCTTGATACATTCCGACGAAAGCGCTCAGTTTGTTTTAATAAACTCATCTTTGGTTTACTTTGGTGTGATCCCTTGGTGTTTGTGACAGCGTTTGGCCAACTGTGGCTTTTCAGTATATGTGAAGTATAATGCTTATGTTAATATAGTTTGATTACTTTTATATGAATGTAAATTTGCCTATGTCAGAAGTGATAATTAAATAAAGGTGTCTGAAAAAAAACATTATGAAACCTTTAATTACCTCTGTACTAATCCCAATCCCAAGAAACTCAGTATCTAAATCTTCTTAGGATATTTCTCTCATTATATTTACCATTCTCATGTATTCCTATCCTTCCCTCTCTTCAACATATATTTGTCTATAAATACCCATAAGTCCTCCTCTTCTTTCTTCTCTTCATAATTAATATCCTTTTGCCAATTAACATCTTCCTCTATGCATTCATCTCTATACTCTCTTTCCCTCATTGTAACATACTCCTGCACCACTCTTTATAGATACATATAATTAAATTTTCTCACTAAGCAATCCATATAGTAGTAACTTTTTAATGTCCTTATTGAATTATCACTTAAGCCATAAACAAACATACGTTTATATAAAAGAAAACAAACCATGTTAACATGTTTACGGTTACTAATATTAAACATCACATGCATGCTTTTATACAACTATCATCAATCCAACATTACATAAATTGCTCAATACTTGCCTTCACTTAAACTTCACTCATCCTACAAAACATTATTCTGCATTTACATTTGTCTATGAAGTCTGCTCCTACCCTTTTCTAAAAGTCCCACTTTCAGGTCTTACTAATTCAGGTGTAAGTCAGTTTATACTTTTACTTCCATTTTCTAGCAATTGTATTTTTGTCAGCCACCAGAAATAAACTTAACAAGGCCTTACTATGTCTAGGCAATTCAGATACGGTATCCCAGCTCCAAAAATCATTTCCTTAGTTACACCCATTTGCTCACCCAATATTTCTGACAGAGTACTCTGCAGGAAATTCTTAGTCTGCCAACTCATTACACATCCAACACATATGTTCGCAGTTACCTTTTTCTTCCTTATCACCTTCAACATTTGTCATCTACTTGAAAAAAAATTCTTTGGAGTTTGCTTGGGATATAAAATATCTATGCAAAGTTTCCAAGCAAATATCCTAAATCTTCTAGGCTTTGTTGCATATTTGATAGCCATACATACATCCTCATACAGTTTCCTTTTGAATTACTTATCAAATCTCTCTTCTCAATCTTTTCTAAACTCTTCTAATTGATTGTTATAGTTATTGTGTAATATTTATATGCCCTACTAATTACACCTTTTTAACAGCAGCTTCTGTTCTAGATTCAACAAAAACTTTCCAGAGCAAGTTTTTCACTTAGGATTTTCCTATTCCTTTCCTTTTGCCTATGCTATGATATTAGTCCCAGATAGGGAAGGCAGTCTCTGGCCTGCACTCCAAATGTTTTCTTGGCCTCTTCCCTTTCTGTTACATTCCCTCTTTTTTATTTGCTCCCAATACCTAGGTTTTCTTGCTAGTTTTCTCCAATAAAGTCTAGCCTCCTCATTCCTATTCTCTCTATCTCTAATTACAGTCATCCCTATCGACAGAATCTCCATTTGACATTCTCACTTTGGCTTAGTTCTTAGAATACCTTCTGCTACTTTATGAATATAATATTCTGAATATTGTTGTTGTTCTCCTTAAGTATCTGCATCCAAAATCCCATTTTCTCCTTACTTCTTGAATTTTCCCGTGCTTCTTCATCATCCTGTTCCACCCTGAATTATTCTGCTTGTGTTCTGTATATGAGCCTTAACTGTGTAGGTATAAAACATCCCTTCAAATAAGGTAATCTTAAATCATCTTGTTTTATGGGAAGGAATAACCTATCCTTCTAGACCCTTGCCCTCTTCCCCTTCCAGATAAAATCCTTCAACTCTTTATTAATTACTGTCTCCTCTAGTTGATAAAACTTTGCCTGACCTGTATATAAGACTAAAGAGGCTAAAAACATTTCCACTGCTTAATCTTGCTAACCACATCCATTGGCAAGAGCGTTAAGTTTCTCAGTTTTTGTATAATCTTTTTACTCTTTTCCCACATATCCTTAGCTGCTATCACAGAATCATTTTTAATCCACAGTGCTAAATAATTTGTTATATCATGTCCCCATAAACATGAGTACTGCTGAACCATCTCATGTGTGGATAAGACTTTTACAGTTACAGTCTGTGTTCTCTCTGCATTAACTGTATACCCCCCAAAAATGAAACTGTCTCAAAATGTTCCACAACACTGAGATGTCCTTTTCTAGTTTTACCAGGTACAAAATAACATCAGCTGCAGATAAACCATCTTTCCTTGCTTACAATTGTATCTTTAAAATGTTGAGTTCCTTATTTTCTTTGCCAATGGCTCTAAATATAATGCAAATAACAAAGGGAAAAGACGACACCATGCCTAGCTCCTCCTTTCAGACACAGCTTATCAGAGAGGAATTCTCCCACTTTAATTTTTGTCTCTGATCCCTTAAATATCATCCAAACTAACCTTAATACATCAGGGAATGCAAATGCTTCTATTACCCTAGTCATAAAATCCTAGCTTACTCTGTCAAATGCTTTCTATGCATCAAGATCCACCAAAAACAGTGCTTTTTTTTCATTCTGAATCATCATTGTTCTATTAATGTTGTCAAATGTTTGCCTCCCCTCCACAAAACCACAATGATCCATAGCTATCAATTCTGGCAATATATTTGCCATTCTTTTAGCTATTACAGACATAGACACCTTATAATCATAGTTTAAAATTGAAATGTGCTTATACAAAGCTGTGTCTGATGCGTCTTTATTGTCTTTCGGTACTACAATCAACATAACTTTCTTCCAGGATACTGGTGCTTCCCTCAGTTTAAAATACTGTTAAACAAAACCTTTCAAATCTTTATCACTTTCTTCCCTCCTAGCTTCCAAACCTCTATAGGAATGCCAGATACTCCTAGAGACTTTCCTGCAGATTGATTATATGTTACCATTTTTATCTAATTTTCTCCTGTCCTAAATGTTAATTGTTGAGCCTCGTCCGCCTTTAACCTTGGCCCACTTAAGTTTTCCATAAATATTTTCATTTGTACTTTTTTCTTGATTTCCACGTTCCTCTGCTTTATGCAATTATTCATAAAATTTCCAAAATATCTCTAATAACTCTACGAGATTGCTGGTTATTTTTCTTGTTATAGTCTCAATAAATCTGGCAACAACCCTTTCTACTTTCTGTTGCCTAAGATGTGCTAAGAGTTTTTGTGCTCCAGACTTACAATCAAAAACATTCACTTAATAGCAATCTTTCTAAACTTATGCATATTACCTAGATAATCCCTTATTTTCTCTTTAGCACTCTGCAGTTGCACCTGTTCTTGTTCTATGAGATTCCCCTTAATCTGTAATACTTTAACCTTTGTCAGCCCCTCTAAATAATTGTCACTTCTTAACCATACCTCTTTTTCCTTAATTTCTACCCTATTTTTAAACTCTATTTTCATTTTATTATACTCACTTGCTAAAACTTCTGAAGAAATTTCAGTCTTCCATAATTTTCTTTCTAACAGGTTGATGGGGAAGCACCAGTACCTTGCATTTTTATCTTAGTTGTCATTGGTGCATGATCTGAAATGGTTATTGGATGCATACTGAATCATTCAATTAAATACACGTTCCTGTGAAATACAATTTCTATCTAGTCTAGCCCAATTATTATAGCTCAGGCAATAATAAATAAATTGGATAAATCACTAAAAGCATGATAAAGAAAAAAGAAACCACTTGGCAAGTAAAACTTACTGCACACAACAAAACTGATTTTTTTAGAATTTAATTAACACACAAATAAATACTCTTTAGTGCCTTGCCAAACACAGCCTTCCTGGAGTCAATACAAAATAAAAAACAAACACAGTTCTTAAATACACAAATTATGTAAAACAAGTTAACAAATGTAAAATAAACAAATCACAGCTCTTTAATTTATAAAAGGGCTTTCCAATTGCACTCCTTATTTAAGCCCTTAGGAGTCAATGTATCAAATTTAAGAATAAAAATTGTCTCTTTAAAAGTAATTTATTCTTTAAGGCAACAACACCCCTTTCAAAAACCTGTTCTAAAATACATGCTTTTAAATCAGAATACACCCTACCATGAACCAAATTAAAATGCATGGGCACTGGATTATTACAGTTTTTCTTTTTTATGTCTCTAATATGCTCCTGCAGTCTCACCTTAAAAATCCTTTTCATTTCTCCTATATAAAAGAGACTGCATGGGCAAGAAATCACATATACTACCCCTTTTGTGGTGAAAGTATGGGGTGCTGAAGGACAAAACTTCACCCCAATAATTTTTTCAAAAAATCTCACCACATATTTACATATAGAGCACTTTGCAGATGGACTTGTCTCACATATATCCAGTGTTCTATCTATATTTTCAATAGGAGGGACATACAAATTATATACCATCATGTCCCTAACATTTCTACCCCTTTTATATATTAAGAAGTGTTTATACAGATTTTAACACGATTTTCCTTCGAGGAGAAAAAGCCCAGTAATATTTAATAATATTTACTATTTCTGAGCTAAAAACATTAAAACTAGTAACAAATAAATGTTTCTATCTTCTCTGTTAACTACTTCATTTGCCTTAAAGTTATAATTTCTACTACTTATTTCACATTCATCCCCCCTTTTAATTCAAATAACTTCTTTAAAGACTGTATTATTTATTAATTCTTTACTATAACCTCTTTGTTTAAAAACAATACATGTATGTATTATTTCATCATGTAATACTTCAGGCTACTGTATAACATGCTAACCCTTAAAAGTACATTATATGGTAAAGCATTTAACACATGTGAAGGGTTACAACTTTTACTGTCAAGAAAATGTGCAACAACATCAAACTTCTTATTATTTTCAGTGTTAACCTTATTATCAGTAATATCTAACTCCAAATCCAGGAAAGTTACAACTTTTCCTGTTTGTAAACTATTAAATTTGAAGTGGTTACCTTCAAGGTCTTTTACAAAAGACTCAACTCAATCAACATACTAGTATAAAGACTTTTGACATCAGTAACAATCCAAAAATAATCTTTTTCACATTTTACAGCTCTTTCTCTAAAACATCAAAAGTCTTTAATAATAGATTTTAACTTTACCACATATTTAAGTAGATATGAGTGTAACAATTTTCCTATACCATGTAAAATTATTTTTCAACTGCTACTATTGGATGACCAGTGTGGGGGGGGGGGCAAACTTTTATGGATTTTAAGTAGACAGTAGATTTTAGTTAAATAACTACCTTCTATTTTGAACTTTACCTCTACATCCTGTTTCGTAAAGTAACCCAACCTGTAACCTTTATCGAATAGTTCTTTAAAAATTTTCATAGCTTTAAGATATTCTTCCTTCTCAATTATTTTATAAATGGTTTCGTCCAACAGATGATCCATACACATTTTAAAATATTTTGTATAATGAAGTACCACAATCTTCTGGCCTTTATCTGATGGTTTAACAACTATATCCCATCTTTTACTGAAATTTAGCAATGCCTTCCATTCACTTTTAGTTAAATTGGACTGTATTTTATTTTTTTCTACATAAAATTCTTGCAATTTAACCTCTAAGGCATACCTAACTCTTAGTGAAAATTGTTGTATGTTTTCATTACAAAAGGAAGGAATAAACTTACTTTTATGTGGCACATTCGATGTACCTAGCAGACAGTAAGCATTTATGTTGTCTTCAGATTCAAAATAAGAATTACAAGAAAAAAAATATCACAGCCATTATATTCAGTTTCAAATGTATTAAACATAATCCCTTCACATATTTCTTTCCTAGAATCAAAGAAATCTAATAAATGCAGTTTTCTAAGAAGCTGAAACAACTCTATTTGTAAAACATGCCTTCTAGGCAAGACTGTTGGAACAAACTTCAGTCCACATTGCAGAACTGAAAGTTCGACATCAGAGAGACAAGTGTCTGACAAATTTACAATTAAGTTACTAAAATCCTTCACAGTAGTTTGCTCGATAATACAACAAACATGTTTTATATAAATATTTGGTTTTCTTACTGTTATACCTAAAAAAACTGTCCATCCTTGTTTTCCTTGTAGTGCATTCTCTTTCTGTTTTTGTTATATTCCCCATTGTGGTATTCTCCATGCCTAACCGGACCATGAAAATTATCCCTCCAGTAATTTGGCACTACAGAGTATTTATTTATGTGTTAAATAAATTCTAAAAAATCAATTGTGTTGTGTGCAGTTCATTTTACTGACCAAGTGGTTTCTTTTTTATTTTTATTTTTTCTATTTTTTAATAAGTAAATTCTCTCCAAGTACCTAGTATGGAATTTATGTCTTCCTTACAAAATATTTTCATAAATTTCTTCAAAAATCTACCCTCTTTTGTTACATTTTTCCTTCTAGGTCACCAAGATACATCCTCACTGGTTTAAACTGAGTTCTAGTCCCTGCCTATTAAGTATTATTCTCTTTTGAAAGCTGAATACTTCTTCCAAAATACCATAATATCAGTTTTATGTGGAATATAAATACATGCCAGCATAATCATCATCCCTTGCCAGTAGACCTTTATTACCACAAATGTGCCATTATCCTTTTTTCTCTTCTATCTAGCAATTAATATAAGTACTCCTCTTTTCCTTTCGTTCCTGATATTCTGCAGAATATCCATCCTGAAATATTTTATTAAATTCACACACTCACTTCTTTCCAAATGTGTCTCTGTAGCATTGCTATTTGCACTCTGCATTTCTTAACATAATTCAGTACTCTTACCTTTCTGTCTATACCAGAGAGGTATTCATGTTCCAAAATAATGTTTAGTGTAGACATTATGATGAGAAGTTATTATTCCCACGTTATATGGGGCAACTTTTTTAAATCTCTATTTCCAACTTTTGTGTTACGTACACCCACTAATGTTTGGCAGGTTGATCTCTTATACAGTTGTTTCTTGTCCTCTCCTTTGTAAACTATGTCACATTTTACAAGACTTTTTGATTTAATGAAAAACTTAAAAACAAAAAAAAACACACCACTAGAACAACCCCATAACCTACTAACTAAAAACACACAAAACTATATACATAGGATCATAGAAAGTTACTAGGCTAATGGTCCTAGTGCCCTTACAAACCTAGCCAAGTTCTACCCTTATTTTCACAATCAGCACCTATTGCCCCTGTCCAAAAGGGACACAAGTGGAACCCCCAGAGGTAGAGGAGCTCCAGTAGTGATAGAATAGAAGAAAAAAAAGATAATGGCAGATTTGAGGTAGTAAAGGCTTACTGGCAAGGGATGACAATTATGCTGGCATGCATTTAATCAAATAATGAAGTGTAACCCTCCTGATAAAAAACTGTCTCAAACTGGAGGATGGCATAATGGCTAAGATATTTGCCTTACAGATGCAAAGTACAGGGTTTGATCCTTGCATGGGTTAATTGGCTAGGCTTAAAATAGCACACAAGGACAGTTAGCCTAATACTAATCTATGAACTCTAAAACACAGGCATAACTTAACCTAAAATTAAGGTTATCCATCCCAAGATGCATGTTACAGCCAGTGCTCCTACATGCACCAACTTCTGTCTGTTCTTGTCTTATCTTCATTTCCCTCCCAGATATGAAAACACAGCTTATATTCTTTAGAAAACATTAACATTTAGCCTTAAAAACCTTTTTTATTGCTTCCCCCTATAGTCAGCTTGTCTCCATGGAAGCACAAGTACCAAATGTACAGCCCTGCAAACCTCTCAACTTAACACTGACCATTTATTTGCCAGAGGAAGACTTTTCATTACATTCAGTGTCCTCTTATTTACTTGCTTACACACACATATAAAATAAAATAATTAGATTAAACCAAAATACACATTCTAGATATTCATCCATGCAAAATTATGAGAGAACATACCAACTCTACAGATAATATAATCTATCCACTTGTACAACACATTCCCTACCTCAACAACCAAAGATTATAGCATATCGACTTAAACATGCTTTTGTCCAGTCTTTCTTCTCTTTTATTACATTTTAATACCTACATTTCTTAAAACTATAAAAGAAGAAAAAGGTGCTTCTTTACTTCAGCATCCTTGTCATATACAACAATAACTGAAAATATTTTACTATATAACATAGAATTTGTATCATGAAATGTCCCATACAAATACTGTTACAGTAAATTTTCTTTTTCCCTCCTTCTCCTCGGTGTCCTTCCGAACATTTATGACATGAAGTGAGGCATATGTGTTTCAGTTCCCCACAAGTTTAACACAGTCAACAACAAAAGTCCAGTCTTTCTACTTTTACTTGTAAAACCATATTTCACAAGCTTTACAGTCTCACATTTATTCACTAATTTCAACATTGCTGATTGTTTTCCTGCTTGTCTCTATCTCCCAACAACAGACTCCAGTTAGAGTACAAGGTATTCGTGATTCTTTTAGTTAGCTCCTGTGCTTTCTTCTACCTGTCAAGCATTTTCCTTAGGAACACTAGAAAAGGTTTAAATGGCAAAACCTCTCTATAGGAATTATCAGAAGAAAGAGTAGCAGAGTCCCCTTCTGTTTCATGGTTCACTTTTGTTGGCCAAATGTCTGTGTTTCCTCCATAGCCTTTTCTGCATCACAAAATGGCTTTCATCCTCCAAGAAAAAATATTCCAGTAGCTTGAATCTCACACCTCCCTCTTAACATTCCCTGATTGGATAAATTTGCTTCTGTTTTGCCTGGTGTACAGTGAGTAATCATTTTCCAATGACACTCTACTGCCTCCAGTTTTTAATACATTGCCCTTTTCCCCATAGTTTTGTTAGGATCATTTCTTTCTGCTGGTATGATTGCATATTTACTAATACAGATCTTGGCTGCTTTTTTGTGGTCAGGTTTGATGCATACACACAATGTGGCATTTTATTTAACAGTTCCTGCTGTGGAATACCAGTCCAGTTACTTGTTTGTGCTTTCATAAAATTAATACAGTCTTGTCCTTCCAGTTTCTCTGGTGCAGCAGAAAATGTCAAGTTTTCCTTATGGGCTCCGTTCTCTAACTCTACAACATTTTTTGAAACACCTTTTCTTTTTCCCCCCAAACACCTTTATTGAATTATCACTTGTGACATAAACAATTTACATTTATATAAAAGTAATCACAATACAGTTAACATACCAAACATTTTACTTCATATATATTGCTATATATCATATAACCTAAACAATATTACAGAAATTATTAATTCCTGCTTTTTTTTTAAACAAGACCAACTTACTAAACTATCACTTACTACACAGGAAGTCATACATTTAGAGAAATTAAAACAAACCACACAGACACAATCTTAGTTGCAAATGTTTTACATCGCAAACCATACTGACACACTCCTAGTTGCAAGTATTACACATCACTTATAATCTACCCAATCTTTTTCAGTCAAACATTACACAGCTCATTTAAGTCCTGACATCTTTTAAACCTCATTCCTCCCTTGTATGTATTGTTCCAACAATTCCCATTTTTTTCTAATGTAGTTTGCTCTTACCCTTTCCTAAATGTCTCAATTCCGGTTGTTTTATCTCTCTTACTATAGTCACTGTATAGCTGGTTTAGATTTTGATTTTCTGCTTAATTGCTTTTTTGGCAGCCACCATTATTAGACACAGCAAGGTCTTACTGTACCTAGGCAATTCCAATTCTGTATCATAGTTCAGAAAAATCATTTCCCTCATCAAACCAATACCCACCCAGCTTCTACGACAGTGCATCCTGCAGGGAATCCTAAAAGTCTGCCAATTCACTGTACTCCAAGAAAATATGTTCCCAATTACCTCTTTCTTCCCTGTCACACATCCAACATTTGCTGTCTGCCTGAGGAAAAATTCTCTGGAGTCTACTTGGGGTATAGAAATGTCTATGCAAACATTTCCAGGCAAAAATACTAACTCTTCTAGATTTTGTTGCATATTTGGGAGCCATACATATATCCTACCATTATTTCTTTGTGAATGGCTTATCCAATCTCTCTTCCCAATCCTTTCTAACCTCCTCTGATTGATTCTTATAGTTAGCATGCAATATTTTATATGCTCTGCTAGTTTTTCTTTTTTAATGCCAGATTCTGTTCTAGATTCTACTAAAAAATCTACCAGTGCTGGTCTTTCATTCAGGACCCCCCTATTTCTTTCTCTTTGCCTATACTCTGATATCTATCCCTGATAGGGAAGGCAATCTGTTACCTGCAGTCCAAATAAATTATTGGCTTCTTCCTATTCTATTATCTTTCCCTCTCTAGTTATTTGCTCCCAATACCTTGGTTCTGTTGCCAGTTTACTCCAATAAATTCCTGACCCCTCTTGCCTTTTGTCTATATCCCTAATTGCAGTCCTCTCTATCATCAGAATCTCCTTTCTCCAATCCCATGTTGGCTTAGTTCTTATAATGCTTTCTACTATTTTATGGCTATAATATTCTGTATGATTATTGTTATTCTCCTTAAAGGACTGTATTCAAAATCCCAGTCTCTCCTGGTTTCTTGAACTTTCCCCGTTTCATCATCATCCCTTTCCACTCTGAAATACAGTTTTTTGCTTGCACTATGTATAGCAGCCTTACCTGTGTAGCTCTGAAATACCCCTTCAAATCGGGTAAACAGAATCCACCCTCTTCTACTGGAAGAATCAGCTTATCCCACTTAACTCTTGCTGTCTTCCTTTCCCAGATAAAGTCATTCAGCTCTTTATTAATTGCTATCCACAATGTCTCCTCTGGTTGATAAAAATATGCTTCACCTGTGTATAAGACTAAAGGGACCTAAAAACATTTTAACCACTTGCATCTTATTATCCATATAACAAAGCTTCCATTTTCTCAGTTTTTGTATAATTTTTTGTTTAGTCTCTTCCCACATATCCTTAGCCGCCCCACTAGAATCATTTTAATCCATACTCCTAAATACTTCATTTGATCATTTATTTAGTTAATATTTGTCTACTGGGAAAGTCCAACTTGGAATTAAGCCAATTTTCAGCGGAGGCCAGGGGAGAAATGCTCCAGATGGATGTCTTTGTAACGTGGGAAGAAACCGGAGTACCGAGAGAAAACACACAAATGCAGGGTGGACATGCAGACTCTGCACAGAAGGCACTCCAGCTGAGAATCGAACTGAAGAACCTCTTGCTGTGAGGCGACAACGCTACCGCTGCACCACTGCGCCGTCCAATCATGTCCCCATAAATATGGATAATCCTGAAGCAATCTATGTGTGGGTACATTATTTACCGCTATTGCCTGTGTTTTAGCTTCATTAATTTTGTATCCTGAAAAGATCTGAAACTGTCTCAAAATGTTACACAACACTGTAATGCCTCTTTCTGGTTTTGTCAGGTATAAAATAATATCAACTGCACATAAAGCCAGCTTTTCTTGACTACCGTACCAATTATATCCTTGATTTTTTAAGTCCCATCTACCTGGATTTGTTGTTACAACCTCTGGCTGAGAAGAACATCTCACACATAAAAGACTAATTATTTTTAGGTAAAATAAAAAATGTTACAGTTGATGCCATATGGACGGCAAAGTGGTGCAGCGGTAGCATTGTTGCCTCACAGCAAGAGGTTCTCCGGTTTGATTCCGATTCTCAGCTGGGGTGCCTTCTGTGTGGAGTCTGCATGTCCTCCCTGCATTCGTGTGGGTTTCCTCCGGGTGCTCCGGTTTCTTCCCACGTTAGAAAGACATACATCTGGAGTGTTTCTCCCTGGGCCTCTGCTGAAAATTGTCTTTGTTCCAAGTCGGACTTTCCCGGTTAACAAATGTTGAATAAATAAATAAAAATGCTGACAGTATTTTATTAGTAATAGACGTTGAATCGTTATATACTGTACTTTCACATAATTATTGTATTGAAACAGTGATTGATTCTTACAGGAAAAACAACAGCACACCAGCACAACATGATCGAGCAGGTAAACTTTTAGATGTGATGCTTAGCTATAATTTCTTTTACATTTAATGGAACTTACTATAAACAAAAGACTGGTATAGCCATGCAGGCAGCTATGGCCTCTAGCCTAGCCATCACAGCCCTAGGCAAGTGGGAGGAGGATTAAGTTTATAACAGAGAATACATGCAACATATCACTGTGTATCTGTGCTTTATTGATGGCATTTTTATTGTGTGGAAAGGAGACAGTGCTAAATTACAAGAGTTATCAGCTACCTGAATCAAACCACCAGCTTCCTGCATTTCATCTCTTCCCACAGCCTCACCTCGGTATTCTTCTTAGATATGCAGATTACTAAAGACTTGGCCCAAGGTAAAATTGACACAGTTCTTTACAGAAAGCCTACTAGAGTAAGCCTCCTGCTACATAATAAGAGCATTCATCCCACCAGGACGAAATATAATGTTAAGTCCCAGGGCTACAGGTTGTCTACGATCACCACAAAAATAGAACCCTTCCTTAAGAACTAAATGAACCTGAAATAATTTTTTGGTGAGGCGATAGAAAGCAATATGTTAAAAAGCATTTTGGAACCTATAATTGAACTAAATAGTACAAATGTGCCACCACTTAAGAGGTCTTATAGGAGGGTGTTAAAGAAATCTATTGACAACAATTCTAAACACAGTTGTGTCTTGACTTTTACTGTTGACTATTACAGCATCGTTAATGTTATTGAACAGAATTGGGCCATAATTACTAAAAGCTGATATTTAATGGACATCCTTGGAGAGAAGCTCCTTCCTTGGGGTATAGGAAAGCCAGGAATATCAGGAGTGGAGATGAAGGTAGGCCCAGACCACAAGATACATTTACCAAGAAGTGTGGAGCCAAGTGTGTCTTTTGTCAGTACATACAGGAGGGAAATATGTTTTTCTGCCTTTATTTAAAGAAAATGATTAAAGCTAACACAGCAGGCGAGTGTAACTCAATGTAGGTGGTTTACAGGGCTAGTTGCCATAACTGTGAAGCATTCTAATGCTCAACAGACTTAAAAGAAGGATTTCTGGGCATCTTTCTGAAAGAAAGTGCTAGAATAACACACTGGCTCGTTACCTGCAACTACGCAAAAGACACACTGGCTTTAAATTTCGAATTACTGACCATGTGAACCTTTTGGAACTAGAAGGTGACATCCCTAATCTTTTAGAAAAATGTGAACTACTGTGGCAGCTGAAACTGAACTCCTTTAGAAAACCGGGGCTTAATAATTATTGCTCCATAAAAAGCATACTATATCTCAGAAAACTGCCCCACTGTTTAAAAGATTGATATGGGACTGATTAATGCTGACATTACTTGTTTATAGTGTGTTTAAAAACAAGTATCAAACACTGTTTACGTCTTTTAACACTGACTTACAATGTTATAAAGGACATACTTTAGGTGGCTCATGTATACATTATTTTTGATGGCTCCACTTTAAATTTTAAAATGAACACTTTTGTTACATGCTTTCTTTTCGGCAGTGAAAGTCTGATGTTGCACACAATGTACATGGGCCTAGTCTTTCTTTTTTCTGTTTTAAAGGTTGCAATTACTCTTGAGTGCACTCTTGCACACTCAAACTCTTTTCTTATTTAGATGCCACACTTTAACAGATCCCCATGGCCTCATTTTTAAATTTATCATTGTATTTCCAGCTTGGCAATTATTTTTATGTTTTTTTTCCATTCTACATAGGTTTTCAGTTGTATATCTGTACATGTTTACTACAGATGATCAAACTTTTAAAAGTTTGATTTTGATATGGACGAGACCATATGATCGAACTTTTAAAAGTTCGAACACCTGATAAAAAAAGGGGGGGGGACACAAAACATTTTCCCTGAACATTTTTAGCAGGCTGGCAAGCCCCCTTGCGCTCCCCACACCCCCTGCTATTTAAATATACCAACTCCAAGATCGCACTACAGTGAGGAAAAGGTTAATCTTCCCATTCCGCGCTGCATGCAGATCCCATTCAGAACATTCAAACTTTTAAAAGTTTGATCATATGGTCTCGACCATATAAAAGTCGAACTTTTAAAAGTTCGATCATATGGTCTCGGCCATAAGAAAGTCGAACTTTTAAAAGTTCGATCATCTGTAGGGGACCCATCTGTACACATTTATTCATATTAAGATTTGTTTTTGACACACAAACCTAATCAAGTATTTATCTGATACGAAAGTGATCTTTGTTAAAAGTTGTATATTTATTAATATTTATTCTGGTCGATGTCTAGTGGTAGATCTTTTTGCTAGTCATTCAGTCATTTTTTTTTTTTTAGTTACTTAATAAAGTTTTGGAATAGTTGGTTAGCCTATACAACCCGTTAATAAACTAGTCAGATTATAATTTATCTCTAGCTTTTCAGTTTTAGGTAGCACAGTCGCTGATTACACTATGGTGTTAAGGGGGAAGGGGACTTGGCTAAAGGAATGATTTTAATGCTTTTATTGCTCTTAACAGAACCACCCTCTGTAACTACCCCCTTGCTCCAAACAACCCGATTATATATAGATAAGCAATATTTTAATGCTCTTCATTATACTTCACTAGAATCGCTTGTTTGTGTGTTTCAGTAAAGGATATTCTATTTTTAACTTAACTGTGGACTACCTACTATTTTCCATTTGATTATTTTGTAGCACGTATTTTATAGTTCGATTTTTATTACATGAACTAAGTGCATAACATCAAGAACTGAACATCACACCTCCACACTGCAAAGTTTCTTCTTAGTTTGAATTTCTGAGTCCCTTATTTTCTTTGCCAATGGTTCTAAATATAATGCAAATAATAAAGTAGAAAGAGGGAATCACTGCGTGGTTCCTCTGCTCAAGCAGAAATTATCAGAGAGGTCCCCGCTCACTTTAATTTTTGCCTCCGATCCCTCATATATCCTCCTAATCAACCTTTTATTTTTTTCAGGAAATGCAAATGCTTCTGTTGCCCTTCTCATAAAGTCCAAGCTTACTCTGTCAAATGGTTTCTCTACATCAAGACACACCAACAACAATGGTATTTTTTTACATTCTCTGGATTAGTGTTCTGTTAATGTTGTCAAATGTTTGCCACCCCTCCACAACACCACAATGATCCATATTTATCAGTTTTGGCATTACTTTGCCATTCTTTTAGCCATTATACATACAAACACTTTATAGTTATGGTTTAGTATTGAAACAGGCCTGTATGAAGCTGGATCTGATGGATCTTTACCCTATTGAAACACCTCTTCTTGTCGTCTCATATTCAGCTAGCATTTTCTTAATTTCAGCATTTGATTTTTTTCAGTTTTATGAGTTCATCTGAACAGCTGTATAAAACTTCTTCCATTTTTTTCCAGCCTTTTGTTATTTGAGTTGATATACTCCTTCAATGATTCATTTATTTTAATCAGCTCTGAGCACATTTAATTTATCTTTTCCTCCAGATTACTGAAAGCCATGTCTTGCACCAGACCTGCAGCTTGAACTACATTTTTGCTGAACAGCTATAGGATTCTTCTCATTCAGCGTTTTATCTTCAACTTTTGTAGTTGATTTACTTTCAGGCTCTCCAAGTTGTTTCTTTGCTGGCATCCAGGCAGTGTACTTACTAGTCATTAACTGAATTTCAGGCAATGAAAAATTACTAGTGAAGCTAAGTAAGCACCCCACTGTGATAGCCTCAAGAGTTTTTCTGCGACCCTGATCTACTGACTAGTGTAGCACTAAGCCTAGCCTCTGAGGTACCAATGCACCTCACCCACTAGTTATGCCTAAGTGTGACCCCTCTTCCTGCCATATTCCTGTTTTGGACCACATAAATTTACCTAGCATTATGGCTGCACAATTTCCCCCAATTTCTCCAGCCAACTTGGTCAACACGGGCATCATGAGGCAGTATAGCAATTGCCTCATGTACACAGACATTCTAGTCCACACAAACTCAACATGTGAGAGATCCAGCTATAATAAAATCCTTGAATCCATGCTCTCTCACATGCCAGTCAGTACATGTGACACTGAGCAAGAGGGTCATCAGCATGCACACCTCACCACCTACTCCACCCAAACCCATATCACACATACCTACATAAATGGAGGTCTTTGCCAGAAACTTACCTAAACACCAGAGACCTTCTAAACACAAACACAAGCACACTACACATAATACTTCCTCTGCAGAACACAATACACACAACAGCTCATGTACCAGTGTCTCACCTGTCAAGCCCATAAGGCTAAACACTAAACCTAACATATTAGTCATAGGTGACTCCATTGTAAGACACATAGATGTCCCTCTCACCAGGCTGTAACAGGAAAAGGTCATGCTCAGCTGCCTGTCAGGTGCCAGGATCCACCATATCACACATGCACTCAAATCTCTCAACAACAGGTACTGTTATGACTCCCTCATAGTCCATAATGGTGTGAATGATTTGAGACGTACCTCTCTGGACTATATGAAGAGAAACATGACTGAGATCTTGGACTATGTGTCTCAGGCAGGTATGGCCCTAGCCTTAAGCAGCATTTTACCTTCACCTAGAATGACGCCTAAATACAAACAGAAAATTATGGACTTCAATATGTGACTTAGTTTTTGGTGTTATTCTAAGGGGATCCAGTATCTCTCAGCCTGGGATGACATGATTGACAAACCTTGATGCTTTACCAGAGATGGTCTTCATCTGTCACCCCCTGGGATTTTGGTTACTGGCTAAGGCTCTTGCCACCCCCAAAGTGCCTTTTTTAGGCAGTGTCACAAGGACAAAACTCCTGCTGTAAAAATACCAACCAAAAACAACCTCAAGGTTATGCTGCTAAATGCTAGTAATCTTAATATGAAACTGTACTCACTGGAAGCAGTCCTCTCCCTGGAGGACACAGACATTTGTGCAGTCATGGAGACCTGGTTCAAGGAGGTGGAGAGCACCCCAGCTATACAGGGTTACACCTTCTTCCACACGTTCAGACCACAAACTGGAGGCAAGAAAATTAAAGGAGGTAATGTATCAATATTCATCAATAATAAATACACCTCCAGATTGGTCAAACAGTACTATGCCCTAAAAATACTTCAGGTGCAATTAACTGTTGGTAGGACACCTATTCAAGTCATTGCCAGCTACAGAATCCCCTCCATGAATCAGGACACCCGCTCTGCTTATTTGGATCAACTTGAATCTATCAAGATACATCTGATTTTTGGGAGACTTTAACTACCCTAGCATTGACTGGGTGAATTACTTGTGCTCAGACTCAACTGCCCAAAGGTTCCTCCACTTTGTCAATTCCAGTGCCATGGACCAGCTAGTTGACACCCCCACTAAGGACACCAACATCTTGGATTTGGTGCTTACAAATATGGGAGACCACTGTAGTACCCCCACTGTGAGTTAATCCCTGGTGAGATTTGACCATAAGATAGTCTCATTTGAAGTAACCGTCACACCTGACCCCCCCCCCCCAGCAGCAACTAGACTAAAAAACTTCTCCAAAGCAGATTATAACCTCTTACGGGATGGTATAAATAGCTTTACTACACCTCTCCTCCTCAGATGGAACTGGTAACTATGCCGAGCTCT
Source organism: Protopterus annectens (assembly GCF_019279795.1). Classification (NCBI taxonomy): domain Eukaryota; kingdom Metazoa; phylum Chordata; order Ceratodontiformes; family Protopteridae; genus Protopterus; species Protopterus annectens. The sequence continues at coordinate 1,743,746,649 of NC_056743.1, read as the reverse complement.
ACACCAATACCCTATACAAGCACCTGTATAACTGCATTGACTTGGCAGTACCTGTTAAGACCAAAACAAGCTCTTCAAGGAAGAGCCAACCGCTACTAACAGGCTTTACAATAAAAGGAAAATACTACTGTCTAAGAGGAAGAAGGAGCAGGCTCAAAACTGGAGACACTCCCTCCTCAGCTTAAATAAGCACATAAGACTTCTTGTGAAGTCCTCCAAGGCAAATTTCAAATCCAAGTTGGCTTTGTCAGCAAAAGACAACCAGGAGAGGGGGAGATTGGCATAATGGTTAAGGTATTCACCTTACAGACACATGGTGCAAGGTTTGATTCTGACATGGGGTAACTGGCTTAGCTTAAAATGGCCCATAAGGACAGTTAGCCTAGTACTAATCTATGAACCTATAAGCGTTCTTTAGTTACATCCGTAACCTAAAAGGTAAGGCCTAGATTTGCGCCAAACCGGTAGTTAATGGTAAGACATTTACTGAGCCGGTGGACATAGGAAACCTGTTAGCTGTCAGGTTTGGTAAAAACTTCACTCTCCTGCCCCTGACATGTACCTCATGACATCCCTACTACCTATCCCCTACCTTGTATCTCTAAAGAGTAGGTTGTAAACTGCCTCTCAAAGGCCAAAAACACAGCATCAATGGGACCTGGTAACATTCCACACTGCATCCTACATGGGCTCAAACAAGAATTAGCATCACCATTGGGTACTCTTTTCAATCACAGTCTTAAGCACCGGCTTTGTCCCAGCCGAATGGAAAACAGCCACTGTTATCCCCTTGCACAAGGGTGTTGTTTTTACTGACTCCGGGAACTACAGATCTATTAGCCTGACTAGCCTTATCTGCAAGGCCATGGAGAGAATCATCATGGACCTTATCAACAAAGATATAGGTACTCTTCAAACACTAGATTCTACCCAGTTTGGATATATCAAGGGGAGATCATGCCTGTTAAACCTGGTGGACTTCTTTGAATCAGTCCCCTAAGATTACCTATGGCATGATCACAGTTATTCTCATTAGGGGTAATATATAATTATTGACCACAGGATGGGCAAGTCCAATCTATATCCAAATAGGATAGGTTATTTTGAGCACAAAAAGGGAAACTGGCTAAGCTTAAAATGGCCCGCAAGGGCAGTTAGCCTAGTATTTATCTATGAACCAGGGCCCTGGATGAGGGGAAATCTGTGCATGCAGCCTACCCAGACCTAGCCAAGGCATTTGACACTATCCCTCACTCAAGCATCATTGACAAACTCTCCCAGCTAGATATCAACCCTTATATCATAAGGTGAGTTGTGAACTGGCTTACTGACAGAACCCATACAGTCAAAATATGGGAAGCCACCTCCAACAGCAGACCAATGGTGTTCCACAGGGATCGGTCCTGAGACCTATACTGTTCAGAATCTTTTTCTCTGAAGTACAAGCTAAAACCAAAGGATTGTGGCTGACAAAGTTTGCTGACGACTGCAAACTGGGTGCAATCATAGAATCTCCAAACAATGTCAACATCCTTCAAGTTCTTACGCAAACAAATGACTGGCGCCAGTCATGGCCTCAAACTCAATGGAAAAAAATGTATTATCAGCCCTTTTGGTACAAGTGATGCTCCTGCAAATTACCACAGCAATGGCAATACCCTAAGTACACACTCAGGTTGACAGCAACCTTGTCTTTGATCACCATGTTTCCACAGTGGTAAGAAGGGCATTCTATGTGGCTCATCTCATAAATAAGGGCATTGCCGTGAGAAAAGGAGAAGTTATCACCTCCCTGTACTCTTCACTCATTAGGCCAATAATCGAGTACAACTTCCCTTTTGGTATGTACCTTTCAAAGCACCTGCAGCAATTGGAGAGACCACAAAGGTTCCTTACAAAGAAAATTCAGGGTCTTCAGCATCTGTCCTACATGGATCAGCTGAAATCATTGTTACTTTATTTTGTTTCATACAGACTACTCAGAGGTAATTTCTGTCTTGCATATAAGGTGATCTCTGACCCTGATTTATTGGAAATGCTGCACATCTGGAAGTCAAATGGCACACGGGTTACTTGCTTTAAGGATCTCAACCCGGTATGTGACATCAACAGAACCTGCTGGAGGGACAGATTTGTCTCCCAGAGATTACCATGCCTTTGGAATAGACTCCCACTTCATGTCAAACAGAGCACCTCATTGGCCCTCTTCAAATGCAATCTGGATGATTGGATGGGTAACTGTAAATTCACCCTGGGGATTCCACCTGTGTCCCTGTTGGACAGGGGCAATAGTGCTGATCATGGTAACAAGGGTAAATTTGGCTAGGCTTGTAAGGGCCCTCAGGCCATTAGCTTAGTAACTCCCTATTATCTTATGATCCAATGAAAGTTTGGGCACCTAATTAGCATAAAATCTGAATAATGAATAGCATAGAACTCTTCCCACTTTCAGAGAACTGAAGAATATTACTCAGAAATACAAAACTGAGAGTGGCAATATAATACCTGAATTGTCCAAGCACAGCAAGGCCTTATTAAGTTTAAAGCTACTGGCTAGAAAATGTTAAAATCTAAACCATTTGTAACTTGTTTACTATTGTAAGAGAGATAAAATAAATGAATATGGAATCTTAAGAAAGAGTAGGCAATTACATAGAAATAAATTAAATTTGTGGAAGCAATACACAGAGACTAATACTCAGGAGGAAGTCTGAAATTTAAGTGAAGCCAGGAATTGAAAATTGTATGTAATGTTAATGTGAATGAAAATTGTTAAAAAACATGTATACTGCATAAAAATAACAAAGGAAATGTTATTATGGTTTGTATTCTTATTATATAGTACCCAGGTCACTTTTTAAAAATGTCTTGTTTAACATAGAAGTTTAAAAAACACAACAGCACAATGGTGCAAAATTATAAACATATTATTAAAGAAACACTATAAAATTTGTAGACTTCAATGAACAATGTTGAAAAAAGCTACCTCATAGACTTGTTTATTTTTGCTTCTGTAAAAGATGCAACTTACTGATCATCTTTCTTTAAATTATTGGGCCATCAGTATGTTGTTCATATAGTCTGCTTTCTCATTTACCAAATAACTTGAAAATCATGTGTGGTGGGTGAGGGGAGTCAGAAAATCTTGTGAAAGTATAAATCAAGCCTGAAAATTAGAATATACCTCTTCTAATAGGAACTTCATGTGAAAAGGTAAATGAACCTTGAAAACAGGCATCATCCTCATCATCTTCAATCCCTTTTTCCATATTTTCTACATTGGGTCGATGTGTCACATCTCCCTTGATTCAACACCACTTTTCTTTCTTCTTAAACAATCATGCCTGTCACAGGCCTTCTCTCGCACAAGCCACCTATTTCTTTGCTGGACATCCTCATTTCTTATTCTTGACTTTCCTAAATCGTCTTCTCCTTATCTGCACGTGTCTGAACCACCATAATCTGTTCTCTCTTGCATTCTCTACAACTATTTTTGCTTCTGCTCCAATGTCTTAATTTCTTTACCTGTTCCACAGTTTCAATCCTACCATCCACATCAGCCATTTCATCATCATCACCTCTAGCTTACTTAACTGCTCTGGCTTCACTACCCAGGTTTCTGTACCATACAGTAGTACTAGTCTCACCATTGTTTTGTCCACCTTACTATACAGCTTCTTTGACATTCTTCTTCTGTCCCATGTTACCTCTGACAGTGCCAGCTGGCTGCAGCCTCTGACTAGCTTTGAAATCCTCATTTGTGCTTCCCTTCTCCTCAACCACCCCTCCCAGATACCCGAAGCTGTTAACCTGTTTCACAATTTTCCCTTCCACCTCATTTCCTAGCTTCTGCTAATTTACTCCATTTGCTGCCATTACAACTTTCGTATCTGTATTTAATTTCATCCCATATGCTTTCAGTTTTGCATTCCATCCCCTATCATTTTCAGACATTACTATTCAAAATCTGCTTGTTAAGCCACATTGTCTGCATATAACAACTTTGTTGATCTGTCCCCTCCAACCTGTTTGCTAATGTACTGTATGAACAGCAATGGGCTCAGAATTGAACCCTGATGTGCACTCATAGGTTGGTACTAGGCTATTGGCCCTAGGGCCTATACAAACCTAGCCATAACAATTCCCTGGCTGTTTCTTCCCACACTATTTACTTCCCTGGACACCTGTCTAGCAGTGCGACTGACGTGATCCCCGGGGTGAATTTCCTTTCTCCCATCCAGTCATCAAGGTTCCTTTTGAAGAGGGCCAAAGGGGCGCTTTGCTTGACATGCATGGGCAGTTTATTCCAGAGTCTGGGGAGTCTCTGGGTCAGGAACCTATCCCTCCAGCATGTTTTGTTTATTGTGATGACAAAGTTGGCACTGGGAACCCATCTGCAAGTCTGAACACTGTTCCTACTTGTGTCATTGGGTTTTTGTACACATCTTTAATTTTATCAATATTTACAAGACTTTGAACCATCACAAAACCATCCATAAGTTCATAGTTGTATACTAAGCTAACAACCACTGGGACCTTTATAAGCCTAGTCAAGCATCCCAACTAGATGAAGTATATTTATTTATTTATTTATTTTATTTTACATTTGTTGACCAGGAAAGTCCAACTGGACACATGTCCGTTTTCAGCGGAGGCCCGGGGAGAAAAGAAAAGCAAAGCTACAATAGTAGTTAGTTCCAATAGTAACATAGTGGTTACAGCAATGATTGTCAGCTAACATACCATTGTAGTTATGCACTTATGCACCAAATAAGAAAAGTAAGAAAAAGTTACATTAGTATGTATAAAGATTAAAAAGAAAAAAAAAAGTTAGTATATACAGGTGAGAACACAGGTGAGAAAAAGTGATTAGTAAACAATTAGTGAACAAAAATTATTTACAACAAGTTAGTTCTAGTTAGTTTAGAAGACTTGAGGCCTAGGAGAGGCTAGGCTAGTAGTATTTTACTGGGGGGAGCTGGAGGGATGAGTAGAGTCATTGTTTAAACAGTGGCCATTTGAAGTGGTGGTGGTGGAGGTCCATGTCCAAAGTTGAAAGAGGGAGGTTGATTTGGAGGAAGAGAGGAGAGAGAGTAGAGGACTGTGTGTGTTACAAGTTATAGCAAGATTTATAAGCTGTCTCTGTCTGTTACAGACAGAGGTGCTAGACCTGGGATGTACTTCTGATTTCCCATCCACTGATCCAGGTTTCTCCTGAATAAGATTAGGGAAGAGCTCTGCTTCACATAGATGGGAAGCCTGTTCCAGATAAAGGGAATTGTCTGAGACACATACCTGTTCCTACAATGTGTCATATTTATATCATAAACAAATTTTAAATCCCTAGATTGAGTAATTCTGATGCCATTTATTTTGTGGACATGCACAAGGTCCATCAGACTGTCATCCAAGGATGCCTTGTATGCTAGGAACAGATTGCTTGTCAGTCTGTAAAAAACAAGCTTACAGAGATAGGGGTTTAATGCAATCTGTATAGGTTATGCTGTTTATGCACACTATTCTTTTTGTGAGGAACCTCTATGGATGTCCCCCTTCTTGGATTTGCCTGGTCAGATACATACTGAAGGTGGCACTGTACTTAATAATGGATCTGATAAGAGTCAAATACAGTGGAACGATGACTTCCTTGGACTTAAAATGACATGTCCTTGCTTATAAGTTAAGCGACATAGATTTCCTTATTACTTTAAACATGTCGGCTGAAAGCCAGGTTATTATCTACATGCATACCCAAATCCCTGACTACTGGTTCTATTCTTAGGGTATGCTGTGAATAAGAGGCAATTTCCTAGGGTGGATGACTTCCCTAAAGGGTACTATTATACATTTCCTGGCACTGAGTTTTAAGCTGTGGCTTTGGCACTAGTCATCTGTGTTAGTCCTTCCTGTAGGATGTGAGTTTCTTGGGGGTGTTTTATGATTGCTTCTAGTTTGCAGTCATCTGCCAACTTGGTCAGCCAGAGGCCCGTGCCATTGCCTTTGACGTCTGAGATGTAGATGCCAAAAAAGAGTGGACTAAGAGCCCCAAGGGACTCCACAACTGACCAGCCTCTTTGCAGAGGCGATCTCCTCTATCCTAACTTCCTGAATCCCATCTGAGAACCAGCTCGGTATCCAGCCTGTAACATATGGGTTTATCCCTATACCTATGAGTTTGTTTACAAAGTTTTCGTGGAGTTTCACAGCAACTGCCTTAGCCAGGTCAAGGTAGGCAGTATGCACCATTTTGCCCTCATGCATTGCTTTGGAGACTTTCTCAAAGTCCACCAAATTCAGTAGGCATAATCTGCCCTTGACCAAACCAAATTGATTTGAAAACAGTGTTTTAAGGTTTTCTGTGTCCTTATTAGTTACTTCCATAATTTTTCCATGGCTTTGCATACAAGACTAGTCAAACTTATGGGTTGGTAGTTTCTGGGGTCTAGTGATTCCCATCCTTACGAAGAGGGATGACCCATTGCAATTCTCTAGTCCTGTGCCACAAAGCTTGTTGGGGGGGCTATGGATAAACAGTGACTCTAGTAATACTGAAAGGTCAAGTTTCAGACTATTTAGGAGGCATCCAGGAATGTTATCAGGGCTCATTAGTGCAGTGTTCTGGGGTGGTTGGTGGGGGAGAGATATGGGTAAAACTGGAGCTGGATTTGTTGGACAGCAGATTTTCTGTATCTTCCGGCTCCACTGATTGAAGTTGGGAGGTGAGTGAACAATGGGGAGTAAGGAGGTGTTAAGGCATGGATACATATTAAAGTATATAGTTTAACCTGGGACTGAGCAAGAAGACAGACAGACTTTAGTTAGGAAATCTTTCAGAATGGTTTTAAAGGATTGGAAGGAGGGTATTGACCTGATCGATATGGTTAAGGAGTTCCAGGCCTTATCAATATGATACAAGTACAGACCATAACCAGCATATCTGATAGGTTTATGGGCAGAGAAAAGTTTTTAGTCATTGGATCTTAATGTCTAAGTGGGAACATGGTTGGGGATATGGATCATACCGATACTGTTTTACAATTTTACTATAAATAAGAAACTTTACCTTAGGTGCATACCTGCTTTTACAGATTCCCACTCTGGACATCTAATTTACAGCCTCATATAAAATTTTAGCATTAATAATTCAATTTAATAAATATATTTACCATGCATTTATTTGCTCACTTACAGTAATCACAGCTTTTAAGAAGTGTGTAACAGTGTCTGTAAGGAACAAGGCTGGGGTTAAGGGGCACACCGTAGAAAAAAAGTATTACAAAAAAGAAAAATAAACATATACACACATACATATATTTTTTTTCAATTTCCATAAAATGTCGAAGCTTCTTTACATCATACAATATCAAATGCTTTCATTATATTCATAGAGTGCGTAATTACGCCCCGATTAACACTTTTTTATTGACAATTGTGAAGAACAGCATGGAAGACACATGCGCTATTATTTTTCTAGCAAAAGCAACACGTGAATAGCGGTCAAAACAATAAACCAAAACATAATGTTTATTAAAATAGATTGCAATCTACATTAAGTGCATGCACTACTATTAAAAATAACACTAAGCAAGATCAAGAAGTCTTAGGATAAAGTCTGACACTCAATGTTTGGCATTATCTAGAAACAGCAAACTGCAAGAGATCTTGTAAACACAGTTTACGAGTAACAAACTAAAACAGGAGACAAAAAACAAGAACATGTTAATAAAACCACAGAAAACTGACTGCTAACACTCTTTACCACACATTCACGCGCGCTCCCTGAAGCGCGCATCAATACCACCCTCTAATTCTCCGCAGTGTAGTTCTTATTGCGCACGCTCAACTAAGGGCCTGCCGCGTTCCTGCCATCTTTATCACCCCCTTCCGTGGCGAGGACGCGCACTAATGAGCGCGCATACATGCATTTTTTTTTCTCTTTCGGAGACAAGGAATTGAGTAAAGCCTTTACTTCCGCTGCGCGCAGCACTAGTTACCGGGGTGAAAATACGAAGAACGGTACTTTGATATAGCCGGCTAGGGACCGAGCAGTACGGGTGCGCCTGCTGCACGAACTCCCATAGCCGGCTTACGCTCAGGGGCATGCGCTTAACTTGCACTCTTATGCACACCAACCTATACAATAGCGATTCTTTTGTTTACGAGAACCTGGTTCTGAGCTTGAGAAGAAAGGAGAAAGCAGTTAAAATACACAAGGCATTTCCTTGGTAAGGACTTTTCCACAGTTAACGAACACCGTAATTGTTAAAACAGAGCTTTTCATTACTTTTAGGGCGGAAGCCAGTATGACTGGCTTTCAGTACCGTCTTAACTATTACTAAGACGCCTGGAATGAATGGGTGGTTTGAGTGAGCAAGAACATCAGAAAGGTGCTACGGTGGCGCGAGTAGATCAATTATTTTCGTCTTTCATTGGGTGAAAGTCAAAATACATTGTTTAAAGGGGCAGCGTGGTTGCGTTTACTTTAAGTGTGTGTTTGTTTTTTATACAAGTTTACATTTTTTGAATACTGAAATTAGTCGTTTCTCTCAGTTTTCTTTTGGCCATTTTAATGTAGGAATGACCTTAAGCTAACCAGTTTTATGTTGGTGTTTTTGTATATCACAAATGTTGACAAGAATGTGTTCTTTTATTGAAACAGCACGGCATTTCACAATACGTTGTTTATGGTGTAATGTTTACATTAGTACAAAAAAGTTAACCTGTCGTGTCTTTAAAAACACACTGTTCCTGACTTCAGTTGAGCACAAGCTTTGGTTGTGGCAGTATATGGAAGGCCTGCGTGTGCTGATATATTGAATACAAATAACCTGATACTTCTGAATAAATGTTATAGTTTTTAATCTGCTTTATTGTACATGTTTGAAAGTGTGAGTTTCTACCAAAAAGCCCTTTATTTTTTATCACTGTGGCCTTTCAGCAACTGGTAGAGTTAGTATAGTACAGTGTCACAATCCTTAGTAAAATTAAAGAAAAAAGCTATCTTTAAAAGTCCACATTTTGGGTCTAGAGTGTGTACGGTTTCATTGAATGGAGTACTGCTAGTCATGCGAGGCAGTTCAATGTTAAGCTTGTTTATTCTCTTTTCAGCTGTGGTGTCAGTGTACTATTTTGCAGACTTGTAGGAATCTGTAGTTATTCAGGTTATCGGTGGTAATACAGTAGTTAAATAGATTTAAAATCTAATATTTGGTTTAGCACTAGGAAGTCTGTGGCCAGCCCTTTAAACTTCACAGTTATACTTTCCCAAGATGGAGAGCATTTCTGATGTTGATGGACCAGGTATAGGAATGTGTTCCTGGACAGAAGCAAAAGCATCACTTTCTAAGTAGCTATAACAACTCTTCTCCATGGCTACCAGACAGAGATGCACTCATCCAGTCCTGTCACTAGCTTCTGGACTGGTGACTTTAACATCTCCCATTTGATAAGTTGAGTTTGCCCTTCACTTGAATAGTGACCAGATTTGTTGTTTGGTCTTCCCAGGCTATTCAGTACTGCTGTGTTTATCACTCTTAGTGGCTTTCCTCATCAAATCTTACAGCTCTTCTCTTTTTGTCTTTCCTTTCATCCACCACACCCCCAACTCTGTTGTATGCCTTCTCAATTGGTATATATACCCAAATGCCGTTTCAGCTCTCCTGGATGGTTCTTGCTCCATGTTCCCTTTTTCCAGGAAGATCTGGTAACCTGCTTTCTTGGAACTCTGTTAAAGGACATTAACTTGTCTCTGAGGTTTAAAAAGTGGTAACTATTACTCATTATAAATAGTGTACTGTAGAAAGTTTTAATCTGCTTTCGCTGTTAGTTTGTTTTACTTTTACTGTTTTTATTAAATTTTGTACACTTTGGCTGCATTACTCACTGGATCTCTCCAGAAAAAGGCCCTGAAATAAATGCACTGTTTCAGTTATTGCCCACCTGGAACGGGGCTCATTTCAGCAGAGCCTGGGAAGAAATGTTCCAGGGTCATTTATAAAAGTAGTATAAAACACAATACTATGTTGTAGTTTATTTTATATACCACAAGACCAGGTTGTAACAAATAGTGTTCTGAGTATATGCTGTATAATAGAATAAGCAAGTATAAAAATGCATTGACTTTATGCATGTGTAAAATTTTGCTTTGTCACAGTTCCTGATTAGTAGCAGTAAGTGTTAAAACCAAGGCTAGCAGACATGAGACATTTAAGCAAGAATTTAGCTTGTATGTCTGATTATTATGGCTGGTAAATTTAGATTTTACATAGGCAACTAGAAGTTTGTGAAGACTCCAGGTGAGCAGATGGTAGAGTGAATTTAATGGTGGGTAGTTGGGTTGAAAGGAAGAAGTTTACAAAGGTACTGTGACCTTGTTTACTCAAATGTGCTATTTGAGATGTTATCACTAGGGAGGTGACTGCTCCATTTTTTTTTTTATCAAGTATGCCCCCCCCCCCAAAAAAAAAACAGATTTCATAATGGAATGTTCCATTTTCTGAAGTGATGCTGTGGTTAGGTTCATACGTCATTCGCTAGGCATGCAGTCCAGAAGATTAAGGATCCCAGACTAAATTGCCAGTTGCCATAGAGCACTGCCTAGTTTAAGTGATGTGGTCAAGGTCACCCAGCAAGCAGCAAATGAAGGCCGAGTGAGACTTAGTCGTCTGTAATAACTGGAGATGAATTTAGCATTGATACTGACCTGCTTTAGTCAGTCTTTGTGAAGGTTTGTTTTATCACCATTTTGTACAGTGAATTGTACTAGAATCATTAATATGTAACATTTTGAATCATTAATTGTGATTAAATGATCCACTGTAAATGGTTTGTAGGTGTAATTTTATGTACATATATACTTTTAACTAGGGTTGTGCAGAGAGACCAAACCCCTCCATGCAGTCTGAGTTGTAGATGGGGGGAAAAAAAACTGTGCAGTATAGAAAACATTTTGTTGAGTTTGGATTATAGTACGACATTTAGCTCACCCAAAACCGCAAGACTTTCTTTGATCAAATAATGTGTTTATTACAAATATTAATGTACCTGCAAGTGTAGGCAGTTTGCAGCAGTAAGGTATTAAATTGAGTTCTTGAATGTTTGTTTTTGTTCGTTTTGGTAAGCAGCAGGTATGGTTAGTGAGCCTTGTTTTCAAAAAGAGACTATATAACACAAATTATTTTAATTCTGATTTTTTTTTCCCCTAAACTGCAGGTTTTATGTGCTGCAGCCTTGTTTGCCTTTACCACCAGCCTTTCAGGTTTAATTGGTTATTTTGGCACTTTTAGTTTGTGCATTGATAATAACTAATACGTCTTTCAGAGTAAAAAGTTGACCTTTGTGTAGCCTTTATTCCTCTAATGTTAAATTATAGCTTCTTTAAGTGTGTGGGGTTAGTTATTCTACCATTCAATGCTGTAACATTGGAAGCTACTCCCAATTAACAGCAACTATATATTTACTTAGAACAAAGCTTCACTGCACCAATCTTGGTTTCTGTTGTAGCCCTCAACTCTGAACAAGAGCTCCCAATTAGCTTAAAGGACCTCAGTGTGTACATCAAATTAGAGACTCCAATTTAAAAACATACCTAGTGAAGCACAGACAAACCAAATTCTGTCAAAGAAGGGCACGTTACATCACTCTTCATATAGTGTTCCATTAATCTGACTACTTTTGTAGCCAGTCATTCTGCTCTTATTATAGACACATCTGTATATCTACATGCTTTTTTCTTGTTTTGTTTCCTTGTTAGCAATTTTTTATGAATTGTGTTGGTACATTATAAATATCTAGTGTATGTGTACTTCTGTTGTGTTAATACCTTGCAAATAAGGTGTTAATTGAACAGGAAGGGAGCAAACAGTGCCCCTGTGTGGTCATTAAATTCAGGACCACTTGAATTCCATGCAGTTGTCACTATCACTGGACCAACAAATTGTTTCTAGGCAGCGGAGGACCTGGTCTGTTCTTTTAATTGTCTGTTTTATTTGCGTTGCCAATTACTCTAATGTATTTGCCTTGTATATAATAATCCCATTTGTTAAATGGGTGGACTCGCTGGAGGCACTCTCCTTTTTCAGGAGTGACCCAGGAGCAATGTCTGGTCTGATCTTTGCTGAAAAAGTGGAGCCAGACTTTTTAACATTGAAATGCATGTGATGTGAGAATGAAAGGACACTATTTGGCGTTGCACAAGATTGGGCATGCATAAAGGTGCAAGGTGGAAAGTCTGGGGAAGAGAAGCGTCTGTTGCAGAATTTTTTCTGACTGGAGTAGCAGCTTGTTTGAAAAGGAAACATCAAAAACAAGGTCCAAAATATGTTATAAAATGTTTGATTGGAACAGATTACCTAAAAGAATAATGGTCAGACTAAGTGGGCCAGGTATGGTTATGTATCACCCTCATCCATATTCCCTTGTACTATGATATGGTACTTTGGTAGTAAGTCCGTGCATCAGACTCATCTTTTTAAACTTCAGGTTCATTTTAAAAATGAATTTTTGTGTACCTAATAGCTTTGTGATTTCTCTACAGCACTTAACTTCTGGTGTGGTGTTGTCTTCTACCTTAAAAAACATTTATAAGCAGCATGCATGCTTGCTGTACATCTGTTTGTTTGTGTTCATACAAGTCAGCTGATCAGTTTAACAAGAAGCTTCTAGTTTTGGTTAATATAAACGTTTAGTCTGTTAGTCATAGAAGCTGGATTGTGTATTTTTTTTTTCCTGCGGTGGGTGATAATGGAGGACACAAGGCCACATGTAAGGGCAAATCGAGAATACTGAGTGACATGGCTACACAAAGTCCATAGTTCTCCATTATCACCTGAAACTGTTACTGCCACTAAATATGATAAAGTTAAGGACCTTTTCATTAGTTCTGAGCAATATCTCCTGCTGTCAGTGACATTAATAAGAACAATTCTTAACACTGAATGTGTAGCATGCTCTTCTTAAATGCGGTAAAGTGAAGAATGTGGACTTTATCAAAAGGTGAACATTCCTCATGAGGAACACTGGAGAGGCATGAGTAACAATGGGTTTTCTACTCATGAGTTGCCCCTCTTTATTGAGAGAAAAAAAAGTTGAGAGCTGTGGCCGAGATAATATGCAGCAGCTACTAGATGTTAAGCAACCGCTGAAGTACTGTTTAGTATACTTGTCTTCTCTCTCTTGTGTTTAATCTTGCCCTGTCATTGTCCCCCTCCAGCTTTGTAATGTATTATTTTTAAGCAAATATGAAAAAATGCTTTTGTAATGCTGTGTTCTCTTCCCTAGCATAGATTAATCAGTATTTCATACAGTTCTCATTTGCTTGTTTAGAATCCTCTGTTGTAGAAATGCAGAGTACTGGGAGTGATTTGGAGGTTTGCCAACATAGAATTATCCCAACACAACTAGCCATCAGTGCTGTGGTGGTACATTAGCATAGTTTGGAATCCTACTTTGCTCCCACCTTTTTTTTTTTTTCCTAAAAAAAAAAAAAGTTGTCATAAGTAATTTAATAGTCATACATCAGTATAAATAAAAAGCTATGACATTCAGTTGTAAATATTTTGTAAATACCACATGATCTAGACATTGTTGATCGAACATTACATAGCATGTTCATTTCCTGCCTTCCTTAACTCGTTCCTCCTCCAAAACATTATTCTGCTTGTATTCCCACAATACCAATTTCTTTATGTAGTTGCTACTACCCTTTTCTAAAGATCCCACTTCCAGTTCTTTTATCTCTGTTACTAAATTCACTACTTCTAATGCGGTTGGTTTAGACTTTGATTTTTATTTTCTAGTAATTGCCGTTTTTGGCAGCCACCAGAATTAAGTTCAGCCTTACTATATCTGGGCAATTCAGATCCATATCACAGCTCAAAAAGTCTATTTCCTTGGTTGTACCAATTTGCTCACACAGTATTTCTGACAGAGTAGTCTGCAGGGAATTATAAAGTTTGCCAACTCCTTACAAACCCCAAATGTTTCTAATTACTTCCCCATCACACATCCAATATTTGCACAATGGAATCTGTTGGAGTATAAAATACCTCTGCAAACACTTCCAAGCAAAAATCAGAAATCTTCTAGACTTTGCATATTTGGGAGCTATACATATGTCCTCTCATTGTTTCGTTTTGAATTTGTGCATTCAGTCTAGTCTTCGCAATCCTTTCTAACCTCCTCTGATGTCTTCCTATGGTTATCATGCACTATTCTATATGCTTTACTAATTGTACCTTAACAGCCTCCTCTTCTTTAGATCCAAATAAAATCTCTACTAGTGTTAGTCATTCACTAGGGGGTACCCCCTATTCCTTAGTCTCTCCCTCTCCCTATACCTTGATAAATTTCCTTGATAGGGAAGGCAGTCTGTAGCGTGCAGTTCAAATGTATTCTTGGCCTCTTCTTTTCCAGTTTTAACTCTGAATTAGTCCTTCAGATCGTTTATCCCAAACCACCTTGTTCTGTTGGAAGGATCAGCTTATCTCGCTACTCTTGTCCTCATCCCCCACCAGATAGTCTGACAGCTCTTCATTAACTGCTATCCACAACTTCTCTGGTTAATTAAAATGCCTTACCTGTGTATAAAACAAAAGGGACTAAAAAGACTTTTACTGCTTGCATCTAGATATCCATATGCATAAAACAGAGCTTTCAGTTTTTATTATCTTTTGTATAGTCCCTTTCCACATTTCCTTAGTTGTCATAACAGAATCATTTTAACCTACTCTCCTATTATCGGAATTTTGTTTGTTTTGTGTCTTTTGGCTTTTCCCGGTTAGGGGTCGCCACAGCAGAACTCTGGTCCGCTAATGATTGGTAGTTGATTTTATGTGCAGAGTTACCAGCCCTGACGCACAACCATCAACGAAGGTACGCCCTTTCACGCATGTCTCCACGCAGAAGACGCTGTAGCTGAGAATCGAGCCGGACAGCATCTTGCTGTGAGGCGACAACGCCTACCGCAGCACCACCACCGCGGGTATAACTAAGAAATCTGGAAATCAAAGTACAAATGGAAATATTTATGGAATTGTATATGCAGAGGTTAGAGATTCTATTGACAGTTAATATTGGAGGAAATGAGATGAAACGCTATCTACATGAAAGTCTTCGTAAATAGATATTCTTGTGGAAGTTTTGAAGCTGCTGGAAGAAAGTGATTAAAGAACTTGAAGGTTACTTTTAACAGTATTTTGAAAGGAGAAGCACCACCAAAGTACTGTGAGAAAGCTTTGGTAGCTGTAATACGAAAAGAGGGTCAAGACCCATCTGATCCAGCTTCATATAAGCTCGTTTTCAATTCTAAACCATGGTAAAATATTTGGCTAAAAGTGTGGCAAAGGTAATGCCAAAATTGATGTGCATAAATGTG
Source organism: Protopterus annectens (assembly GCF_019279795.1). NCBI lineage: Eukaryota > Metazoa > Chordata > Ceratodontiformes > Protopteridae > Protopterus > Protopterus annectens. Next base: position 1,743,731,276 of record NC_056743.1, on the reverse strand, counting down.
GTTTTGTGGAGGGGAGGCAAATATTTAACATTAATAGAACAGTGATGCAGAAAAGCACAATGTAAGAAAATGCCACTGTTGGTGGATCTTGATGCAGAGAAACCATTAAAGTAAGCTAGGTTTTCGTGACACAATAAGGAGGTTAATTGGGATACATGAGTGATCGGAGGAGAAAACTGAAGTGAGAGGGGTTCCCCTCATAAGTTCTGTCTGAACATAGGAAATGGGCGGGATGTCCTCTTCCCTGTTTGCTATTTGCATTTTGCTTAGAACCACTGGCAAAGAAAATAAGGGATTCAGAAATTCAAGGATATAATTGGTGTGATGATAAAAGTTGGCTTAATTTGCAGATGTTATTTTGTACATGATAAAACTGGAAAAAAACTTTTCTGAGACAATTTCTTAGGAATGTAAAATTAATGAAGGTAAAACCAAAGCAATAGCTGTAAACTATGTACCCACACACAAATTGGTTCAGCAATGTACATATTTATGGGGACATGATAAAGTAAAATATTAGGAGTATAGATTTAAAAAAGGATTCTGTTATGGTAGCTAAGGAAATGTTGAGAGACTAAAAATATATATATAAAAAATTGGAATTTCTTGCCTATGGATAGCAAAGATAAAAGCAGTAAAATATTTAGTTCTTTTGGTTATATTTACAGGTCAGACCTATTTTTAGCAACCAGGGAAGACATTGTGGATAGTAATTGGTAAAGAGTTGAATGTTTTATCTGGGAAGGAAAGAGGGTTAGACTCAAGTGGGGTAAATTGATAATCCTAAGCTTCCTTGTTCTATTGGGAGTGTCTGATTTGAAGGAATATTTTTAGAGCTGCATAGTTAATGCAGTTATACACAACACAAGCAAAAAAACTGCAGTTCAAAGTGGAAAGGGGGAATGATGAAGCAGGGGTAATTCAAGAACTAAAGTAGTGGGATTTTGGATGCACATCTTTAAGGAGAACAGTCAGAGTATTGTATTTATAAAGTAGCAGAAAGTATAATGAGGACTTTACCAACACTGGAATGGTGAAAAGGGTGTCTGACAATAGCGATGACTGCAATTGGGGAGTGCAGAGAGTAGGCAGGGGGGGGGGCTGGAATTTATTGGAGAGAAGCTGGCAAAGGAACCAAGTTAGTAGGAAGAAATAGTTGAGAGGAAAGGTAATGGAATGGGGAGAGGCCAGGGTTGCCAGATTTCTTGAGGGCCAGGTAGGGACAAAAATGTCTTTCACGTTAAGTGAAGACCAAAAAAAAAGTCTCTTCGTGTGAAACGGCAGCGCAGCCAGTTCCATATTAAGCAGAAGTGGCTCTGCTTTGCAATTTGGTTCACACAGCAGAGCCTTTTCTGTTCAATATGGAACAGCCTGCTGTTCCGCCGTGAACAGAAGTGGCTCCGCTTTGCGATTGATTGGCTCATATACCGGCATACGGGCCAGTCATAAATCTCAAAGCAGAGGGTGTTTCACCGGGATTTTAACCGACAGTGTGGGAACCTGGATTGGGCTACTGATCCTGGGACAGTCCTGCTCAAATGGGGATACCTGGCAACCCTGGGACAGGCCAAGGAGACAGTTGGATTGCAGGCTTGAGATGGCCTTTTCTGTCAGGGATTGATATTGGAGTATAGACACAGAAAAGGATAGGAGAATTGTGAATGAAAGACCTGTACTGGTTGAGTTTAACTGAATCTAGATTACAAGGTTTAAAAAAAAAAAAAAAAAAAAAAATGGGCATATAAAGTACATCATAACTCAAGAATCAGAGAGGGTCGGGAAAAGAGAGTAGATAAGCAAGTCACAAAGAAGCATTGGGAGGACTTGAATCTTCCAAATATGCAACCATATTTAGATTTTTATTGTCTGGAATTGTCTTGCATAGATAATTGTGTACCCTAAGTGCACACAAGACTGTTTCCTCATGGGGGTAGCAAATATTGGAGGTGTAATAGGGAGAGAGGTGCCTGCGAGCATATGTTCTCGGAGTGTAATGAGTTGGCAGACTTAAAAAAAAAAAAAAAAATCTGTATAGACTACTCTTGTCAGGAGTACTGGGTGAGCAGCCTTCTAGCTTAGTTTTTTTTTCTTATAACTAGCCAGTTTTCTAGTTTCAGCACTCAAATTTGTTTCTTTGATCTCAGCACTTGTTCAGAAAAAAAAAAAAATTCATCTGCTTTTACTGTACTTGTGTTTCTACCTACTTTATTTTACTTTTGCATCATCTTAAAAGTACTCAGTTGTATTTATTACTACTTGGTGTAACTCATTCTAAGCGTTTTGGTTTAAACACTTGGGCTTCGGACCAGTTGTTTTGCACTGAGAGGGTTTGTGGTCTGCACTGTAGTGGCAGAACAGGTAGCTTACATCTTTCTAGGTTGGGAACTTCTGATTGAGGGATCAGTTGCTATTATTTTTAAAAGTGTATTAATTCTGGTTTAAGCACTTGGGCTTTCAGGCCAGTTATTTTACATTAAGAGGGTTCGTGGTCTGCACTCTTGTGGGAGGAGAGGCTGGACTCTGCCCTTCTGAGCTGGGAATTTCTGGTTAAAGGCTTATTGTGCATGCATATCTGAACTGCTTCTTACTGAAGTTGGTGCACCTTGTTTGCTGTGGCATAGACTGGATTCGGGCCTGCTGGATCTAGCTTTGTTTGTGTAACTTGAGCACTAATCCAGGCATTCTCTAAAGTATTCAATTGTATTTATTACTGCTTGGTAGTAACTATCAAGTGTAGCTATCATTCTAAGTCTTTTGGATTAAGCACTTGGGCTTCAGACCAGTTGTTTTACATTAGGAAGGTTTGTGGCATGCACTGTGGTGGCAGGACAGGTAGCTTTCATCCTTCTAAGTTGGGAACTGCTGATTGAGAGCCCAGTGTCTGTTATTCTTAGTGTATTAGTTCTGGTTTAAGCACTTGGGCTTCAGGCCAGTTATTTTACATTAAGAAGGTTCGTGGTCTGCACTCTTGTGGGAGAAGAGGCTGGACTCTGCCCTTCTGAGCTGGGAATTTCTGGTTAAAGGTTTATAGTGCCTGAATATTTGAACTGTATCTTACTGAAATTGGTACACCTTGTTTGCTGTAGCATAGACTAGATCCAGGCCTGCTGAATCTAGCTTTGTTTATATGCTTGTTGTTTGCTTATTTCCCTGGAATGCTAATTCCACCTAATACGCGGCTTCTCAGCGCTTCTGTGGATCACTAGTGATGTCTGCATTGCTTACTGTACTTTATTTCCTTGTTTCACTTGAAAGAAAGTTACTGTTTGTCGTTTTTGCATTTAAGTTACCTGTAACACATTGCACTTAAGTTACCTGGCACTTGCTCACTAAAGCAATTATATAAGTCAGCACTAAAAATTAAAAGCACTACACCCTCACTCCCCACTGGCCCTTGTTTTCAATTATAAAGGAATTCCCAATATTATTCTAGCATGTCCAAAGGTCAGTTGTCAATCTCCTCTCCGGTCCAGCTGGTGAATCTGGGAATCTTGAGGCAATGTTACAACTGCCTCATGTACACAGACAACCCTCTCCTCCTCCCAACAAATTCCAACACATGTGAGAGATGCAACCATATAGCCAAACTGGAGGCTAAGCTCTCTCAACTCAGTACTGGCATAACCAGTCAGAAGGAGAAGGAAACCACACTCACTACAATTCCAGTCTCACATAGACCTACCACGACAGCAAACCAAACACATAATCACACAAAAACATACTCGGAGGCTCTAAATAAAGATCTGCCTAAGCAGCAGGGACCTCCAAAGCAGACACCCAAGCAACCGCTACCCCAAAACAAAACACGTGCAACATGTATCTCACAAAGCCAGTGTGCCGAACAGTCACAGCCCTTAAGACTAAACAACACACCTGATACACTTGTAATAGGTGACTCTATCGTCAGGCACACTTGACGTCCCGCTCACCAGGCTGAACAAGGAGAGGGTCATGGTGAGCAGCCTGTCGGGCGCTAGGATCCGCCACATAACTCAAGCACTCGGGTCACTCCAAGGCAAGTACAAATATGACTCGGTCATTGTCCATGCTGGTGTGAATGACCTGAGACGTACCTCCCTGGACTACATGAAAAGAGACATTGAGGAGCTGTCTGAGCATGTAGCCCAGGCCGGTATGACCCTGACCTTGAGTAGCATCTTACCCTCACCAAGAATGATGCCACAATATGAAGACAAGATGATCAATTTCAACAATTGGCTTAAGTACTGGTGTCATTCAAAGGGGATCCAATGCCTGTCAGCTTGGGATGATATGCTCGACAAGCCACGCTGCTTTGCTAGGGACGGCTTGCACCTGTCACCCCTTGGCTTTCGGATATTGACAAAGGCTCTTGCTACCCCCATAGTGCCTTTTTTAGGCAAGGGTCAAAAGACAAACCCACCTCCATAGGTATCACAAGGGATAAGAAACTAAGAGTAATGCTACTCACCGCCAGAAGTCTAAACCTCAAGATGCACGCACTCAAAACTCTCCTTAGCATGGAGAACATCGATATCTGTGCAGTAACAGAAACCTGGTTTAGGGCTCCCGAGAGCACCCCAGCACTACCAGGTTATACCTCATACCATGCTTTTCGGCCCCAAAACTTGTACCGATCCACAAAAGGAGGGGAAGTATCGATATTCATCAAAGATACCCACACCTCCAGGTTGGTGGCAAAACATGAAGCATCAGAGACTATCCATGTGCAACTAACAGTGGGTAAAACTGCCTTCCAGTTTATAGCCTGCTACAGACCACCCTCCCAAACCCAGGAACCCCACTCGGCCTTCCTGAGAACACTGGAAAATATGAAGGTCTCTCCAAACACCATTATATTGGGCGACTTCAACTACCCAAACATAGACTGGGAGAATTACTCTAGCTCCAACACCCTAGCCCAAAGGTTCCTAGAATTTATAAACTCAAATGCTATGGAACAACTTGTTACCACTCCCACAAGAGGGAAAACATACTGGACCTGATCATCACCAACATGGGGACTCTATGCTCCAGACCAGAAGTGTATCCCTCACTGGTAAGATCAGACCATAAACTAATCTCACTGGATATTCACATCCCGACCCCACCCCCTGCCCAGAAAACCACAGTGAAAAACTTCTCTAAAGCAAATTTCACACTCCTCAAAATGGAGGTGGAATCCTTCAAAGCCCCCGGGTCTGTGGAAAATACGGCCCAGACCGCAGAATCCTTTATAAACGCATTCTATGAACACCTTCAGGAATGCATGGATCATGCGATCCCAAATAAAACCAAGACCCAATCCTCCAAAGGCAGACTTCCTGTCTGGTGGACCCCAGCCATAAACAAACTATACAATAGAAGGAGGAAGCTACTAAATGATAGAGCAAAATCCCAAAAGGGAAGGCATCACTGATCAGTATTAGCAAAAACTACGGGCACTCATAAAATTGTCTAAGGCCAGCTTCGAGAGAAAAATTGCACAGGACACTAAGGATAATCACAAGGCTTTCTTTAGTTGTGTTAGGAGCCTGGGTGGTAATTCCCAGATATGCTCAGAATTAGTCCAAAATGACAAAATACACTGAACCCACAGACATTGCCAACATCCTAGCTGACAGGTTCAGCGCAAACTCCCCTCCCACCAAAGGGCAAATATCTATTCCAGCATAGTGCTGCCCCCCTGACATCTCAGATGCTCAGGTAAGAGCCGCCCTCTCCAAAGCAAAAAACACAGCATCAATGGGACCAGACGGTGTCCCGGGCTGCGTCCTACATGAACTCCAAGAAGAGCTAAACCCAAACATAAAACTACTGTTCAATCTCAGCCTTACTACAGGATATGTGCCCAAAGAGTGGCATACAGCAACAGTGGTCCCTCTCCATAAAGGTGGTGCCTCAACGGATCCTGGAAACTATCGCCTCATAAGCCTGACTAGCTTGGTCTGCAAAGCTATGGAAAGGATCATCATGGACCTCATAAATAAAGATATTGGGGACCTACAGACACTGGATCCTACCCTGTTCGGCTTTAAGGGCAGATCCTGCCTCTTAAACCTGGTTGATGTCTTTGAAACAGTCACCAAGGCCATTGACGAGGGGAAGGTGGTCCACACAGCCTACCTGGACCTCGCAAAAGCCTTCGATACAATACCCCACTCGGGCATTATAGATAAGCTCACCAGCTTAAATATAAACCCCTATGTCACTAGATGGATTGCAAACTGGCTCAAGGACAGAACCCACATGGTTAGAATTGCTGGAGCCATGTCAGACTCCAAACCAGTTACAAGTGGTGTCCCACAAGGCTCAGTCCTGGGACCTCTCTTGTTCGGTATATATTTCTCGGAGGTACAGGCCAACATGGAAGGACTGTGGCTGACCAAGTTCGCAGATGACTGTAAACTGGGCGCCATAATAGAGACTCCAGCCGACACAAGCATCCTCCAAAAGGGCCTCATAGAAACAGACAACTGGTGCCAGAGCCATGGCCTCAAGCTAAATGCCAAAAAGTGTATAGTCATCCCCTTTGGCAAAAACAAAGTGCCCACAAATTACCACATGGGTGGTAATCCCATTAAGTACAGAAGAAGTAATTAGAGACCTGGGGACCCAAGTTGATAGCAATCTCTCATTTGACAACCACGTGGCCAAAGTGGTTAGAAAAACATTTTATATAGCCCACCTAATCATGAAGGGATTCACATCTAGATCAGGGGAGGTCATCGTGCCTCTTTACTCATCCCTCATCAGGCCCATAATTGAGTACAATGCCCCTTTTGGGATGTACCTTACCAGACACCTGCAGCAACTGGAAAGACCCCAAAAGTACCTCACCAAGAGGATCAAAGGGCTCAAACAGATGCCATATGCTGCCCGGTTAAAGAAACTCCAGCTCTACTCTGTGGCATACCGCCTGTTCAGAGGCGATCTGTGCCTGATGTATAAAGCCATGTCCAACCCGGAATTAATGGACATGCTGCACCTCAGAAAATCCAAATCCCATTGAGCTACGCACTTGAGAGACTTGAACCTCAGCACTGAAATATAATAAATAGGACATGCTGGAGGGACAGATTCATAACCCAGAGGCTCCCTTCACTCTGGAATAAAATCCAAGTCCAGGTTAGGCAGAGTACCTTATTGACTCTCTTCAAGAGGAATCTTGATGAGTGGATGGGAGATCGTAGGTTTACCCCGGGTATCACTTCTGTGTCACTGTTAGACCGAGGCACAGTATACTAACCTCGAAAAAGGGCATAGCAAAATAAATTTAAAATGGGTGGCGAAAGCCAAACACATTCTGGCTAGGCTTATAAATGCCCTAGGGCAGATAGCCTAGTGTGAACCTATAACTAAAGATTTTTTCCCCCCAAGATACAGGATCTGAATTTCCTTGATATAATAAGACCATGTGAAGTTTAATTTTTGTAGCTACCCAAAAAAAAGAATTACTAGACTACGGACATTGAAATCTAAACCAACTATACTTAAAGTAATGAATATTGTAACAGAATTAATTAAAAGAACAGAAAGTGGGATCTTTAGAAAAAGGATAACAGTAAATTACAAAAAAAACAAAGTTGTTGAAACAGTTCATGGAGAAAAATGTTCTGGAGGAGAAATGAGGTTTGAGAAGGCAAGAATTAAACAGTTTGTGTATGTTGGTTTGGTTGTATGGTATAGAACAGTCTGTGATGTAAAATGTTTGTAAATTTTGAACCGATTTGTGGTTGGTTTGATAACTGTTGCATAAATGTTTCATTTGCCAGTGTCAAGTGAAAATTCCAAGAAGGTGTCTTTTTTTTTTTTTTTTTTTTTTAAATGTCCAGATTTTTAACATTTCTTCCTAACTTCTAGACTCCACAAGACTGCCATCTGTTCTGGAGGCTTTCTGAAGATTGATTATACATCACTGTTTTTCTCATCCTCTCCTGTCTTAATTGCTAGTTGTTGAGGCTTGTCTTCTCTAACCTTGGCATATTTAAGTCTTCCATAATTTCCATTTGTGCTTTTTCTGATTTCCCCACTTTTCTGCTTTTTATACAAGAATTTCATAAAATTACTGAAATATTTCTAAAACCCATTTCTTTAAAAAAAGAAATCACATTTTATATAGGCTGTCACACATTTATATAAATAAAAACAAACCATTTTGCCATAATTAGTTGCAAACATTATAGGTAACAAACCACCATAATTAGACTGACAAAAAAATAAAAACTTAGAGAAACAGGCAAGTTCAAACTGTTTGCTAAACATTTTTTTGTCCTTGTGAATGGCACCGGTGTGCATTTCATTTTTTTTCAGGTTTTCCCTTATAAAAACTGCTGCAGGATGCATACTTGACCGCATATACCACCCCAGGTGTATTGCAGTTAAATCTTTTACATCCTAATTTATTTTTTTCAAAGTCTCCCAAAGCAGTCAGTGAACCCTCAATACTGTATAAAGGGCATTGGTTACAGATCCTTCACTTATACATTTTGCAGCCTGTGTCCCTGAGTTCACCCCCTGGAAATTCCAAATATTTCTTTAAAAAATAAAATGGGGAACAAAACACAGCTTTTTCAAGATGTCAGGTAAGAAACCAATTTTTCTTAATAATGGACATTTATTGCGGTTGTGGTGCTGAGGTAGCGTTGTCGCCTCACAGCAAGACATTGTGCCGTTCGATTCTCGGCTAGAGAGTCTTCTGTGTAGAGACATGCGTGAATGGACGTACCTTCGTTGAAGGTTGTGCGTCAGGGCTGGCAAACTCGGCACGTAAAAAATCTACTGCCAATCATTAGCGGACCAGAGTTCTGCTGTGGTGACCCCTAACCGGGAAAAGCCGAAATACACTTACAATGGACATTATTGCTCCTGTGTCATCCAAAAAGAAAAATACTATAGCAGCATTAAAATCTGGTTGATTGTATAACATTGCATAATTCAGTGAATTTGTGACAGTTTCAGCTGTGTATAACCCACAACCTCATTTTTCATTTTCAACATAAAATCCCTCGGGTATTTCCTATTTAAAAATTTATCTCAGTTTATCCATTTCTACTGAAAAACTCAATCCTTGGATGTTAATCTGGACAAAAAAAGCTCCTTCCCAATGTTTGTGTCTAAGCGGTTGACTGCTTTTGTAATGCAGATAAACAAAATGGACTATTAACAAAAGCCACCAACGAACTCTGATCCTGAAAACCTTTGTTTAATAAAACACTAAGTGCTTATGTCTGTTTACACAAGACTTCTTCAGTGTGTATTTTGTATGCTGTACTAAGTGTTCTGTTTTAATGGCAGCTTCTGTTCTAGATTCTGCTAAAAAGTTTACCAGTGCTGCTTTTTTAGGATCCCCCCCCCCCATTTCTTTATCTCTGCCTGCTCTCTTATCCATCCTTAATAGGAAGGGCAATCTCTGACCTACAGTACAAATAAATTCTTGACAGTTATTTGCTCCCAATACCTTGGTTCCTTTGCCAGTTTTCTCCAGTAAATTCCAGCCCCCTCTTGCCTGGTGTCTGTATCCTTAATTGCAGTCATTCCTATTGGCAGAATCTCTTTTCTCCATTCCCATGTTGGCTTAGTTGTAATACTTTCTGCTACATTATGAATTTAATATTCTGTATGATTATTGTTCTCCTTAAAGGCCTGCATCCAAAATCCCAGTCTTTGTTCCTTGAGCCCCCCCCCCCCAATCATTTCATCCTCATCATCACTTTCAATTTTGAATTATAGGCTTCTGCTTTTGCTGTGCATAGTAGCCTCAACTGTGTATGTCTGAAATACCCCGTCAAATCAGGTAATCCCAGTCATGTTGGAAGAATCAACTTATCCCAATCAACTCTTGCAGTCTTCCCTTCCCAGATAAAATTTTTCAGCTCTTTAATTGCTATCCACAACTTCTCCTCTTGATAAAAATATGCCTGACTTGCGTATAAAATGGACAAAATCTGCTTGCATCTTACTAGCCATATAATACAGCTTCCAATTTCTCAGTTTTTATGTTTGTCTATTCCCACATATCCTTGGCTGCCACCCCGGAATAATTTTTAATTCCTACACCTAAATACTTCATTTTGTCATGTCCCCACAAATATGGATATTGCTGAACCAATCTTTGTGTGGGTACATAATTTACCAGTATTGCCTTTTGTTTTAGTTTCCTAAATTTTGTATCCCAAAAAGATTTGGTACTCAATATTTCGCAACACTGTAATGTCCTTTTCTGGTTTTATCAGGTGTAAAATAGCTGCAGAACCAGCTTTTCTTGATTTAACCATACCAGTTAGATCAATTATCACAGAAGAATCCACCCACTTCAGTTTTTTGCCTCTGATCCCTTGCATGTCGTCCTAATCAACTTTATAAGAAATACCTCAGCTGGCTAGAATTCCAATACCAGCTTCTCCCACAACAACTCCTCACACACTCCCTCCTCTGCTGATCAACTTCATGCCCTCCTCCCTGCTGCCCACTTGCACTCCCAGTTGCCCACTTTGGAGTTCTGAACAATCTCTCCTGGAAATCTATAAACCCAGAAAAACAATTGGCCAACACCTATATAGCTACTGTGTTGCCACTGCCTGGGACAGATCTCCTAAACATCCAACTGTATCCAATGCCCATAATTTCAGAAAATCTCTAAGACCACCTGCTTAAAGTAAGGACCCTCTGTTGCCCTACCCCACCAAATGGAAATATACTAGTGTACTTAAGATTGCATTGTCTTAAGTGTGCGTTTAATTTAACTACTGTGATTCTGTTCTGATTTTTTTTGTATAACTGTTTTCCCACTCAAGAATTTCTTAAACAACAAACTGTACGTAATTGTATCCTATGATTCATACTAAGTAAGCCTGCTATTGTAAATATATAGTCATGTACCACACTCTTGACTGTATTATTACTACTGTGAACTTTAATGCTCATTTTGTTACTGTTTACTATAGGAGCTTTTCTTCCTGGGCCTTCACTGAAAAAGGGCTCGCACTCAGTCGGAAATCCGCTTAAAACATGTCAGAATAGTCAGGGAATGCAAATGCTTCTAATACCCTGCTCATAAAGTCCCAGCTTACCCTGTCAAATGCTTAATCTGCATTAAGACCTACCATCAACAGTGGTATTTTCTTATATTCTGCTTTCCTCTAGATCGTCAGTGTTCTGTTAATGTTGCCAAATGTTTGCCTCCCCTCCACAAAACCACATTAGTCCATATATATCAATTTTGGCATTACTTTTGCCATTCTTTTAGCCATTATAGACCTAAACGCTTAGTGTTGAAAGTGGGTCAGTATAAGGCTGGATCTGATTATCTTTACCGTCTGTTTCAGCTACCACTGCAGTAGTTTGGTACTTTTCCTAAAATACTGTAAAATATCTGGAAAGTTTTTTTTCATTTTTTCCTGCCTAGCTTCCAAACTTCCACAGGAATACTCACTATCCTAGAGACTGTAAATTTGGTTATACATCACAATTTTTATCTCACCCTCCTGTCCTAACAGTAAGTAATTTGAGCCTCGTCTGCCTCCAAACTTGGCATAGTTAATCCTTCCGTAAACATCTATATATTTGTACCTTTTTCTTGATTTCTTTATTTCTCTGCTTTATATGGATTTTCATAGAATTTTCAAAATATATGTAATACTTCTACAGGATCTCTTATCTTCCTTGTTTTAATAGGCTCCTTAAGCTTGGCGGCTAGCCCTTTCCACTTTCTGATGCTGGAGTCGTATTAAAAGTTTTTGTGCTAGAGTTATTCAACATAAATGTTGCTAACAGCAGTCTTTCTAAACTCCTGCATATTGTCAAGGTAATTTTTTTTCTGTTTTGCAATTCTGCAGTTGCTCCTCCTCCTTCTGAGAGATTCCCCCTATTTTGCACTACTTAAACATTTGTCAGTCCCTCTAAGTCATTCTTGTTGCTTCTTAACCATATCTCCCTTTCTTTTATTTGCACCCTATTTTTAAACTCTACTTTATCCCACTCCATTATTTTCAGAAGAAATTCCTATCTTCTGTAATAGCTGTTGAGTAATTTCCACTACTCATTCTTTAAATTTCTCTCTTTTCCACAGGTAGGTGGGAAAGTGCCAGGGTCTCATTTTTATTTCATTACCCTGTGTTTGTATTTTAGTTGTTATTGTCGGTGATCTGAAATAGTTATTGGGTACATATCAAGACCTTCAGTTAAATGTACATGCTCCTGTGAAATGTAAACTCTTTTTATAGCCTAGCTCAGTTTTTGTGTCTTGGAGAATAATATGTAATACTGAATTCATTTTCCATGCCAAATATTTTCATAAATTTCTTCAAAAAAAATCTACCCTCCTTTGTTACATTTTTCCCTTGTGCGCACCCCAGACAGATTGCCACTGTTGTAAATAAAATTCCATTCTACACCTGTAAGTAGTAATCCTTGCTGAAACTGATTATTTCTGTGACGATTGTAGAGAGATGGGCAAAGGCTGCCATCCTAGTCAAATAGAATTTGATACATAATTCTGTCAACTGTATAAATAAATGTAAAATACAGGCATGTTTTCTTGATAATAAATGTAAAATACAGGCATGTTTCTTGAGTGTAAAGAATACTGTGAAATGTGGAACTGCAAAATATGTGTCAACATTTGCACTCTACTGGCCCAGTGAAGCATGTTGTGACCCTTTCATGTTAGAATTCTGCTCCACTGCGGCTGGATGAAGGTTTCATGCCTGTTGTTTTAAGGCTAAAGTTTATGATCAGAATTTAGATCTGGAAGGTGCTTAGTTGCTCTAGTTTCTGTTACAATAGAAGACATTTCACATGTATATTCTAAGTTTCTGTGCAGGTGTTAGATTGCTAAATAATGCAGTGTGTTTGCCTGGGAAAACCTAAGTGTCAAATGATGTAATTTGGGGAGGGACCCAGTAAACATGTTTGGTAATGTTTAAATACTGTTTCTCAGAAGAGACAGCATTTTGACTTTGGACATCCAGCTTATCAGCACTCTGCCTTGTGCTCACATGTAAATATTAGCACTGTGATTTCTTGTAGGAATAGATAAAGCTAGTAAAGATTACTGTATTATAGTTTGTGTGATCTCTGAACTCTTAGATATCTCTGTGGTGTAGTAGTTTTGTCTTGTGTTTTAATTATTTATTATTAAATATTTTTAAAACCTTCTACCTGTGGCTGATTTGTGTAGAGATGAGCTCTAGAGTACATTGCATACTTATAGAGGTTATTGTAGTAGGCCGCTCTAAAGTAAGCCTTGACTGTTAGTCCTACTACCATTGAATATTGATATTGCACAGTAATAATTGGACACCCTTTTAGTAGCTGATATTATTAACTGGGTGGTGGCAGTAATTACTACCGTATAGTCTTGGTAAAGGGGGCACAGTTGGAGAATCTGTGTTAGCCTTTCCCAGGAGTGTCTGTGAAGTTGTATAAATACTTATCTCCAAAGTGTGTGTGTGGTGTTGGCAGGGACACGAAGCACTGGTTGGACAGAGAGGGTGCTGGAGGTTTTAGCTTGCCCAGTTAGGCTGAGACCTGGACCCTATAGCTGTACCAGTGGGGAGTCTTATTGGGGACCTGGTGAGCAAGGGAGCAACCAGCCCCAGACTGACTGATCTCTGTGTGCACTTAAGGGAAATTGTACTTTACTGTGTGTATTGGTTATCCTTTCCTCTTCTATGAGACTACCTCCCTGGTGTTAGTGGTGAGGATTGAGGCTCCTTGATTGCTGGGCCAGGGCACCGATCATCACAATTTCTATCAGATTTTTTTTTAAGCTCCATTATAGTAGTTTTCAGTGGAATATAAATGCATGCCAATGTAATCCTACTCCCTTGCCAGTAGTAGCCCCTTAGTACTACATGACTACTGTTTTTTATTTGCTTTCACTATTGGAGCTCCTCTTGCAATTTAAAGTAGAAGTACTCTCTCCTTCTTCCTTACCTGTCTAGCATTGTGCAATGGAGTTACAGGGTTCAGTGGAAACGTAAGTTTACACACAGCAGTCTTACCCAAATGGGCAGTCTTGAGTTCATTCAATCCAACCAGCATTTAATTAGGACAAACTGTGTCACCTCTGGCCTTGTGCTTTTCAGTGTTTGGGACATCGTCTTCTGTGTATATTTTAGCCTACACAGTGACTAGTCTGACAAGTGCTTTAGTGTCCTAGTTTGTAAGCAGTAGCCTTAGTCTGTAAACCCTCCTCCACTAACATCCTGCTGGTCCGCTTTTACTCTCTCTCCTAACCTGACACTGATAGTTACTCCTACTCAAACTATTTCTTTCTCTTATTTTTCTTAATTTTTTTTTTTCAGACTTGTTACTACCATTATTTATATTCGCCTGTCTTAGTGGAACTGCATGCCTTCAAGGAAGTCACCCTTGGTCTCCCCTCTTCCTTTAATTCTCCTTGCCTGAGATGGTTATTAAACCAATTTCAGCTCTGAGCTAGTATTTGTGCACAGTTGACTGACTCCGTGCACTTGCTGTCTTTAGTGTGTTTTTTTTATTTTTCTACAGAAGTGTCTCTGTAAGCAAATATGTAACAGTGAAGTCTGCAGTTTGAACACTAGTCTGTGGGCCATTTTATGTACGTAAATTATAAATATTATGGCAGTCTAATACAGAAGACTTTGTCCACTATAATAGCTTTATTTTTAGAGCATAGCAGTCCCATTGGTACTTTCTCCTTTAACTGTGCTGAATTCATTGTTTTAGCAGTCCACTGTCTCCCTGCATTAGGTTTACTAGTCATGTCAAGGTGATCTTGGATCAACTGTCCTATTAAAACTGTGTCCCAGAGCAAGAAAATCAAGACATTTTATCTACTAGAACAGAGACTTTTTAAACTGCATTGTTCCTTGTCTCGGCAGATTTGTGGCCGTTTATGTTAAGTCACTGTTTTCCTTGTCTGGCAAGCTTTCAACCCACTTCATTCACCCTCCCTAATGCTCGGGCTCATTCTGCTCCTGTATCCCTTGTCCCAAATCCCACCCAGCCCCTCTTACTCTACATTGCTACGTCTGTAGCACCACATGCACATTCCTTGCGTTTATATCACGTTATCTAGCACCACATGCTCATTCCTTGCGTTTATATCACTTTATCGAAAGATGAAAAACAGCAAACGCTATTTCATCGGCCCCAAAACATCTAAGCATGAAAATATTGAACATTCATTCCATGGAAAACAATTTGCTGCTCCGAAACACACAAACAAAACACAAGCACATCAAACAGCAACCACACACATGCACTTAAATTCCTACATCTAACGCTACACTAAACTAAACATACACTACTATTTACCCACTTACCTTAACACAAACCCTAACTCTAAGGTCTGTCACTATCGCACACTCACCTAACCCACACCCTAACTCACTTAAACTGCCCCTAACCCTAAAGTCTGTCACTATGTGGCACACACGCCTAACCTGCGCCCTAACCCTAACTCACTTAACCTGCCACTAACCCTAATGTACAAACAATCGCACACTTACCTGAACCCAACTTTCCACCACAGCCACAGAAACGGCCAACCGAATTCTTTCCAGAGGAAAGAATTCGCTGTTCTGCAGCTTCGCTATTCTTAGCATTCACTTAAGTGTTCGATATCAGAACATTCAAAGTTTTAATATTTATATGTTCTGATATAGACCCCATTCCTCTAACCAATGCCATTGGCTCCCTACAGTAGGAAAATGATCAGTACAGTTACTCCCAATAGTAACATCCACTCTAGTTCAGTTTACCACCCAAGACTCTCTCAGAAGTAGTTATAGGAGGCAAGGCTTAAGACAATCAGATTACATCTCTACAACCAACCCACTACATTCCTAACACTTTTTTTTTTTATCCTAACTTGCAACAAAGATATAAAACCAAAGTTAAAGAAGATGCACCCAAGTCAGATTATTTTACTATTTCTCCTCACTCTACTAGCCTTCATCACCAGTTACTATATCCACCTCCAAGTACTTAACTTCAACCAATCCTTACAAAGAATGTCAACATCTACCCAGACTGTCTCTCAATAGCACCCTATCTCTACAAACCACATCCAATTTACTTTTCTATAAATATCTTAAAGCTAAACATCCAAATTTACAATCAAATACCAAAATATAACTGGCCACACTCTTCTCTCTGTAAAATACAAATTTTATACACATTTTTCCCTTTATTGTTCCCCTTAATGATACAGTCTTCTAATAATGCAAAAATAGAACTCGTTTCTCACACTAAGCTTCTTGGTGTTACAATCGATGACAAGATAAGAGTTGACAAACATATTACCCTAACTATAAAAAAGTTCACATTAAATTAGGCTGTCTCCACAGAGTTAAACACTTCCTCACAAACTCCACAAGAAAATCTATTGCCAGGACCACCTAAGCTCTACTCTTTATGCCTCACCTATTTTCACCAACCTGTACAAAAGTGACTTGGCAAAACTAGATGCCTGCTACAACAAAATTGCCAGATTTGCCACCAGCTCTCCTCCCAGATCCCATCACTGTACTGCCCTATGCCAAGTAAACTGGCTTGAACTCCCCACTTTCCTACATACACCCAAGTCATCATGGCCAATGGCATACTTTACCTCCCAGACAGGTGTCCTGTACTCTGCCACCTGTTTCAACCCCTATCTAATATAAGACTGCTTAGATCTTCTGACAAATTCCTCTTACAAGCCACCAGTTTTTCTGGTGATTCTGTTTAATCCAGCTGCATCCCCAGAACATGGAACTCAATCCCCCCAAAATCATACTTGCCACACCAAATCATCTACGGTTCAAATTACTCCACATATCTCACCTATATTAATTCTTGGCTCTGCTCCTACCTTATAGCCGGCTGATTTCCTTCCCCCTCCACTGACAAAAAGGGCATGTGCCCAGTCAGACTTTCCGTCAAACATTAAATCAGTCAAAAAAATTAGTGGAGATATACTGGTCTATATTAGATAATTGAACATTTGAAAGTTCGACTGCCATATGATCAACACCATATCCCTGGGAGATAAGCCCACCTTGTTTGTAGCAAAAGTCCAACCTGAATATCTAATAAAAATAAAGTACACAACACCTACCTGAATGCTCTAAGCAGGGGGGGCAAGCCCCCCTGCACCCCCACTCTTTCAATATACCAACTCAGAGATCGCACTACAGGGCAGTAAAGGGAAATCTTCCCATTATGCGCTGTACGAACATTCAAAAATCCGATCTTATGGTGTTGATCATATGACTCCAAATTTTGAACATTCAGTATAGACCTGAGATATTCACCCCAACCCTGATATTCACCCCAACCCTGGTCCCACTGTTCATAAATCCATCTTGTCCAACCCCAAAATAAACCAGCCACCTAATACATCTCAGGAAAAAAAAAACAGAACCTAAACTCACCTTCCTAAATATGGACTGACGTATGTGCAGTAAAATCCATGACATACGTGCTGATCTTCCACATACACTGTTGATGTAGTCATAACTACTAAAATCTGGCAAAAAAAAAGTAAAGAATAATGAGATCACCCCCCCCCCCCACCCAAGGATACAATATACTCTGGCATGACAGACAAAAAAGTGTGCAGGTGGTGTAGCAATTGTCTATAAAAATTTCCTAATTACCTTACTTCCACAGGAAATACCCAAATTTAACAATACTACAGACTTCTTGCATTGGCCGGGAATCGAACCTGGGTCAACTTCTTGGAAGGCAGCTATGCTCACCACTATACCGCCACTATTAATTACACTTGTAGAAATCCAGAATGCATTCCAGAAATTTGACATCTTGGAAACCTTGCAAATCTCCATGTCAAACAGGATAAGCAAGCAACATACTATACCAACCTAAAAGACAAACGTATTAACAACCCAAAACTTTTTTGGTCATCACGAAATGGGGTTTATATTATAATCTCGAAAGTTTAATCAAATGCATAAACATCAAACTATTAAACAATAGAAACACAATAAAAATATTTGTAGAACAAAAAAAAAAAAACTAGTGTAGGCAGGAGGGCAAGCCCCACTGCACTCCCCCCCCGCTACCAACTCAGATCGCGCTACAGTGTAGGAAAGGGAAATCTTCCCTTTCCGCACCATACTACATTAAAGTGCAATCTCGGAGTTGGTATATTTAAGTAGCGGGGGGTGTGGGGGCTTGCCCCCCTGCTTAAACCCTTTAGGGTAAATATTTGTTTAAAATTTTTTTTTTTTTTTTTTTTTTCAAAGTTACGGAACTTCGATAATATGGTGTCGACCATATTGTACTCTGTTCTGTAACTTTGAGATAATATAGACCCCACTAAATAAACTACTCCACCCCTGGCAAGAGTACCAGTCCCTCTCCATAGACAGACTATGCATCAGATTCTGTCCCCACACAGTTTAATTTCTGCTTTATAAATAAATATCTCTCTTGGACACTAACACATCTGCCCCCCTCGCTGTACCCTGTCCCATCACCCATCAAAACCAGCCAGAGCTTTTCAGTTTTAGTCCAATACCTACCTTGCTCGTAAGGAAGCTGTTCCTTAAAACTAAAAACTACTTCTGTAGCTGTAGACCAGCTACCATCAGACTACCAAAAAATGGCTGCAGAAGTCCTAGCTTTCCCTGTGTCCATACTAATTAATAGGTCCGTAGTAGAAAGATATGCCCCATTACTGTAGAAGAAAAATCCTACATCATACCACTGCACAAAGGCGGCATATCTGCTGAGTTAAATAGCTACAGCCCAGTGTTGATTCTGTCCCTCCTCTCCAAAATATTAAGAGAAATGCATCCATACGCAGCTGATGCAATACCTAACCTGAAATCTATTCTCAGAAACAGAAACGCAACATAGCTTTAGTTTTCAACATAGCATCTCTACTACATTTTACCAATAATAAAAAAACAACTTGGCAACAATAGTCTGCTCGTGTCCACCTTGTTCTTAGACTTGTCAAAAGCATTTGATACTGTCTCGCACCAGCATCTGCTTACTTTTTGAATACTATATGTTGTGGTTACTTAGTTGCCTTTCTGGAAGGCAGCAAGCTGTTAAATGGCAACAAACTTACTCATGCTGTTAACCAGTTACTACATGTATCCCTTAGGGCTGTATCCTGGGTCCTCTACTCATATTTGGTAATGACCACTTATGCTAGTTCAGTATGCAGATGACTCTAATACATGTGGCCTCTACAATGAATAAACTCCCAAGACATTGCCCAAAAATCTTTCGCGCTTCTAAAAACCTGGCTCAAAGAATCAATCCTCCTACTTCACCCAAAGTCAACTTAATTTCATCTCAAAAAGTTGCCAAAACCAGAAGTAATCTTTAAAGTCAGCAAGTAATACTGCCGTTGAAACTGTTACTCACAGTACACTTCTAGGCATTATAATACCTGACACTGTCAGGTATGACCACCATATGCTGCACACCATTAAATCTACGTGCCAGAAACTGGGCTTCTTTTAATAGGCTCAATGGATTCCTTACAGATACTGCAAGAAAAGCTCTAGCCACCACCACCTTACTGCTGACTCTTGTATGCTGCTCCTATCCTAACTTGGACCGTACTCAAAGAAACTTGCCTCCTGCTACAATAAAGTAACAGTTTGCCACTGATTTCCCTCGTAGGACCTGCCACTGTCATAGCTTAAAGTAATTAAACTGGCTTGAAGTGTACACAACTGTCTTAACATATTCACAACTAACCAGAACAACACTAACTCATTCATCATCCAGAAATGCCCTGCACTAAACTTACTACCTTACTGTCCAGCAAGGGACCTCTGTTCAGTAACAAATTCTTATTACTTGCAAACAAACAAGTCTAATGTTGCATTAGAGTTGTTTTACTCCCAATATGTTCTAAACTCTGGAATAGCATCTCCACGCAAATAAAACTCTCCAATCTCAGCAGTTTTAAGACACTGCTTAATGGCATCTTAATCAATATTGGTCCTGTACATGCTCATCACAAGGTTCAATTTTGTGCTCACTGTATGATACTGTTCAAATACTTAAAATATTCTCAACCTGTTACTGAAATGACAAAATATTTTTTATACAGAACTGCTGCCTGTACAATCCAGTAAAATTGCATGTGTGCTTTCTCTTTTCTGTAAAATCTTAGTATGTGTAAATATGACTACTTTTTGTGCAAGTGTAAATAGAAATGCAGTTACTGTGTTTTGACTGGATCTTTGTATAATGCAGTGAAAGCAAATGGAGCTTTCTCCCTGGGCCTTCACTGAAAATGGATGCTACCCAGTTGGACATTCTTTGCGAACAAAGGCAAATGAAATAAATAAAATAAGTACTCTTCTTTTCCTTTGTTTACAGGTTTTCCACAGAATAACCATCCTGAAAACCTTTCTTTATCAAATTCACATATTCAGTTGTTTCCAAGTGTATCTCTTGTAGTATAGCTATTTAATTCTACATTTTTTAATATAGTTCTCTACTCTTTTTAATCTGAGGCCATTCACCTTTAGAAACATTACCGAAAGCATCATTGTATTAAGTTATTATTCCCACCTTTTATGTTAAATGTCTAGTTCCGGCTTTTGTGCAATATGCATACACTGTTTGGCAGGTTGAACTTTTATACAGTTGTTTTTTGTCATACCCATTTGAACCTGTCACATCTTACAAAACTTGTTTGAAAGCCCTCAAAAAAACAAAAAAAACCCCACCCCAATACTTGATAATGCACAAAACTATGTGCATCTTAAAATAATATTTTACCTTCCTAATAGGAACAAATGTTCCAAACTGACAGCCGCATTCATAAACTTGAGTTAACCTAAAAGGTTATTTATGCTAACATGCATGATACAGCCTGTGCTTCAACTAAATGCTGTCTGGTTTTGTCTTCTACTTTCAGAAAACATTGTAGTAGCTATTTCTTTCAGATGGTCTACAGGAGGCATGAAGACCAGATACAGAATTGCTACTAAGCATACATATGTTTGCTAGAAAAAAGCTTTAGTATTCAATTTTCTTTTTCTTTTACTTGCTTTTTCTTAACTTGTTACTAGTTCAAGCTAAGCGATTTAACCAGGCATTCCCCTATGCAAGAATGAAAAAGCACACTAATTTTCATTTTGTCATGCTCTTTTTGCAGTATCTACATTTCTTAACTGAACAAACTACTCAAGCCCAAACACCCTCGCCCAACGGTTCCTAGAATTTATAAACTCAAATGCTATGGAACAACTGGTCACCACTCCCACAAGAGGGGAAAACATATTGGATCTGGTCATCACCAACATGGAGTCTCTATGTTCCACACCAGAGGTATACCCTTCATTGGTAAGATCAGACCATAAACTAATCTCACTGGACATCCATATTCCATCCCCACCCATAGCCAAGGAAACCACGGTGAAGAACTTCTCAAAAGCAAACTTCACACTTCTCAAAACCGAGGTGGAATCCTTCAAAGCCCCCGGGCCAGTGGAAAATATGGCCCAAAATTCAGAATCCTTTACAAAAGCATTCTGTGGACACCTACAGTAATGCATGGAGTATGCTATCCCATATAAAACAAAGACTCACTTCTCCAAAGGCAGGAGACCTGTCTGGTGGACCCCGGCCATAAATAAGCTATACAACAGAAGGAGAAAGCTACTACATGATGGAGCAAAATACCAAAAAGGGGAAGGTGTGTCTGATCAGTACTAGCAAGAAACTACGATCACTCATAAAATCATCTAAGGCTAGCTTCGAAAGAAAAATTGCACAAGACACTAAAGATAATCACAAGGCCTTCTTTAGTTATGTCAGAAACCTGGGAGGCAACTCCCAGATATGCTCTGAGTTGGTGCAAAATGACAAAAAAATACACTGACCCCACAGACATTGCCAACATCCTGGCAGAAAGGTTCAGTGCAAACTCACCCCCCCCCCCAAAAGAGCAAATGTCTATCCCAACAGAGTGTAGCCTTCCTGAGATCACAGATGCACAGGTAAGAGCTGCCCTTTCCAAAGCAAAAAACACAGCATCAATGGGACCAGACGGTGTCCCGGGATGCGTCTTACACGAGCTCAAAGAAGAACTAAACCCTCCTATAAAGTCACTGTTCAATCTCAACCTTACTACAGGATATGTACCTAAGGAATGGCGTACAGCAACAGTGGTCCCACTCCACAAAGGTGGTGCCACAACAGACCCCGGAAACTATCGCCCTATAAGCCTGACTAGCCTGGTCTGCAAAGCTATGGAGCATATCCTGGAAATAAACAAAGACATTGGGAACCTCCAGACACTGGATCCTACCCAATTCGGCTTTAAGGGCAGATCTTGCCTCTTGAACCTGGTCGACTTATTTGAAACAGTTACCAAAGCCATAGATGAAGGGAAGGTAGTCCACACAGCCTACCTGGACCTCGCAAAAGCCTTCGACACAATACCCCGCTCGGGCATCATAAATAAGCTCACCAGCTTAAATATCAACCCCTATGTCACAAGATGGGTTGCAAACTGGCTCGGGGGTAGAACCCACATGGTCAGAATAGCAGGTGCCATGTCAGACTAAACCAGTTACAAGTGGCATCCCACAAGGCTCAGTCCTGGGGCCTCTCTTGTTTGGTATATATTTCTCAAAGGTACTACCAAACATGGGTGGACTATGATTGACCAAGTTTGCAGATGACTGCAAACTGGGTGCTGTAATCGACTCTCCGGCTGACGCAAGCATCCTCCAAAAGGGTCTCTCAGAGATGGATAACTGGTGCCAGAGCCATGGCCTAAAGCAAAATGCCAAAAAGTGCATAGTCATCCCCTTTGGGGAAAAACAAAGTGCCCACAAATTACCACATAGGTGATAATCCATTAAGTACGGAAGAAGTAATTGGGGACTTGGGGACCCAAGTAGATAGCAATCTCTCTCCTTTGACAATCACGTTGCCAAAGTGGTTAGAAAGACCTTCTATATAGCCCACTTTATCATGAAAGGATTCACATCTAGATCAAGAGGTCATTGTGCCCCTCTACTCATCAATTATCAGGCCTATAATTGAATACAATGCTCCATTTGGGATGTACCTTACCTGATACCTGCAGCAACTGGAAAGACCCCAAAAGTACCTCACCAAGAGGATCAAGGGGCTCAAACAGATGCCCTATGCAGCTTGGCTAAAGAAACTCCAACTCTACTCAGTTGCGTACCGCCTACTCAGAGGCGATCTGTGTCTGACGTATAAAGCCATGTCCAACCCAGAATTAATGGACATGCTTCACCTCAGGAAATCCAAATCCTTTAGAGCTACACGCTCCAGGGACTTGAACCTCAGCACAGAAATAAATAGGACATGCTGGAGGGACAACTTCATATCCCAGAGGCTCCCCTCACTCTGGAACATAATCCCAAGCCATGTTAGGCAGAGCCCCTCACTGACCCTCTTCAAGAGAAATCTTGACAAGTGGATGGGAGATCGTAAGTTTACCCCTGGGATCTCTTCTGTGTCTTTGCTTGACAGAGGTACAGTAAACTAACCTTAAAAGGGCTACCTTCTGTGACCTACTATACAGAGGCACAGTCAACTAATCTAAAAGGGTGGCGAAAGCCAAACACACTCTGGCTAGGCTTATAAATGCCCTAGGGCAGATAGCTTAGTATCAACCTATGAACAAACTGCGAGATGGGAGAAAGGAAAAGAGCACCCATTTACATTAATATCCCCATTACACTAAAAAATAAAAACTTTACTTTATAGCATGTAAAGAAAATCACACACTATAGAAATACTACCATTACGAATAATGTTTTACTTGATTTACTTTCTCCCTTTTGTTGTGTTTCCTCCTTAGCATGTACTTTATCAAAAATGATTTTTTGTCTCCAAGGAAGAATATTTTGAAGATGGATGGGTACACCAGTTTGAATCTCAAGCCTGCTTCTTGACATTCCCTGAATAGTGGAATTGGTTTACTCCACTCCTGCCTGGTGTATAATGAATAACCCTTCACAAACACTGAGATGTCTTCCTCTTTTAATACTTTGTTTTTCTGCCACCGTTTCAGTCAGAATAGACTCCTACTGTGCTGGTAGCATTGCGTCTTTACTAAAGGTCTAGGTTGCGTTCTCCTACCCAAGTTTGGAGCATACACACAAAGTGCCCTTTCAATTAACAACTCCTGTTTTGGAATACCATTTCAATTGCTTATTTGTGCTTTCATAAAATTAATACATTCTGTTCCTTCCACCTTCTTTGGTACAGCAGAAAACCTCAAGTTTTCCCTACTTGCTCTGTCCTCTATTTCCATTGTTTTTTTGTAAACCTGTCTTGAGCAGTCTCATTCAGCCAGCCTTTTTCTTCATTTCAACACTGATTTTTGCAGTTTTATTACCTCATTGGATTATCTGATGTAAAGCTTCTTCCCTTTTGTTTGAGTTTATATACTCAGGGTTTCATTTATTTTAATCTGGTATGTGTGCAGTTGTCTTATACTTTCCTGTAGGTACTTTTTCCCAGTCAAGTGTGTGTGCGTTTCCCCCTCACCTGTTGTAGCTGGTTTTCTATTTTCTTTCAGGTCCTTTGTATTTCTTTAATCCAGGCATCCATCCAGGCAGTGCACTTACTAGCTAGTTACTGAAACTTGCCCAGAAATATAAGTACACTGGCTTTTTTTCACAGTGGAACAGCTAGAATTAAGCTGTTACTCAATGTGCAGCTGTCTTGGAAGTCAAAACCTCTGTGGGATCTCTGGCTATTTTTGTTATAGATTCCCTAAATTTGGCAACAACTCCTACTTTCTGATGTCTGTCATTATGCTAAAAGTTTTTGTGCTCTGGAATTTCACTAGTTGCTTAACAGCAGTAGAAGTCCTCCCTTATTTTCTATTTAGCATTCTGCATTTGCACCTCTTCTATTCTGCAATACTTCAGTTTTTGTCAACTCCTCTAAGTACCACTCACTAGATAACTTCTGAAGTTCTTTGGTAATAACTTTTGAATAACTTCCACTACCCATTCTGTAAATTCCTGTCTATAACAGGTAGGTTGGAAAGTGCCAGTGTTTCATTTTTACTTCATTGTCCTGTATTTTTATTTTTGTTTTTTATTGGGTGCATGCTGAAATAGCTTCAACGTGCATGTAATGACTATTGGTTAAATGCAAATGATCCCGTGAAATGTAATTTCTGTTTAGTCTAGCCCAGTTGTAACTTGGGGTTTAATGTAAATTCTCGGAGTTCCTAATGCTGATTCCAGATCTACCATACCAAACATTTTCATAAATTTCTTCAGAAATCTACCCAGATCTACCATACCAAACATTTTCATAAATTTCTTCAGAAATCTACCCTCTTATGTTTTCTTTTCTAGGCCCCTGTCATACTTTCTCAACATTGCAAATCACATTCTCTTGTTTGCCTACAAGGAATTCCCTATTGAAAGCTGATTATTTCTCCCAAAATTGTCTTAACCTCCATAGTAACAGTTTTTGGTGGAATATAAATACAAGCCAGTGTTAATCCTCCCCCCTTGCTAGTAACCCCTTAAGACCACAACTCTACCATGGTAGTCTTTCCACCTTTTCTGTCACTGTTGGAGCCTCTCTAGCAGTTAGTATAGTTACTACTTTCCTTGTCCCTGATATTCTGCTGAATATCCATCCTGAAATCCTTTGTTAAATTCGCATGCTCATTTCTTTCCAAACGTGTTTCCTGTGGCATTGCTATTTGCATCCTACCTCTCAACCGTGCCAAATTCCTCTGTAAATACCAGTGTTGAGGGCAAAATTTTGGGGTGCCACGAATTTGAGTGGCCCCTTTAATTTCAGACTTTCCCTTTTTTTAATTTTTTTTGGTCCTGACATCATGTGCAGCCAGCCATAATTTAATTTAACTTGCTGCAGAGTGTGACAGTCAGCCAGGCAGTGCACAACACATCTTTATTCCTCTAGCCAGGTAAGGTAAAAAAAAAAAAGACTAACTGGCTGCATTAATTGTCTCATCTACAAGAGAAACAGCAGTTCTGTTCAGCTTGAAATAAAGGGCATAGCTTTGTTACTTCTCTTGTCTAAGTTGTCATTGTCATGTGTGAACAAGAAATCTTTGCTTACATTGAGAAGTGTGTGCATTAATTGTCTGAGAAACAGCAGAGTCTGCAGCTGTTTTACTTTGCTTGTTTGTATACCTGTGTTATGTGCGTGGGCAATCGTTCCGTTTAAGCTGAAACCAGTTGTGTACTACTGAAACCTTTGCTTGCATACTTGTAGAAATGGCTGGAAAAAACAACTGTGTGCTGAAACCTTTGCTTGCATACTACTGCTGACATCTTTCTTGCATTGAATTCTGTTGTGTGATGAAACCTTTGCTTGCATATTTGTAGAAAAGGCAGTCAACTGCTGAAATCTTTTTGTATTCTGTTAAGCATACTTTAGAAAGGGTGTGTGTGGTTTTCTGGCAAATCAGTGAGAATTGAATTCTCTAAATAATGGTAGCCATTTAAGTTTCAGTCTTCCTATCTTTCAGGGAATGCACAGTGACACATTTTATTCCAGCAACTTTTCTAAGATTTTACAAGCAATGTTTAAAATGTGTCCCTGATTTTGGGCCTTTGTCCCCTCCACCAATAAATGTTTTCCAGATTTCTTGTGCTGCATAGCTCTTCAGGGAGAGAGAATTTTACTGCTGCTTATGCCAAGTCTGTGTTAGTAGAGCAACAGGTAGAGTACTTGCTTTTGATGCAGAAGGCTGTGGGTTCTACTTCCACAATATGTAGATTGCTGATAATGTACCGTGTTATACTTTTAAAAGGGTTGGATGCTGCAGTCCTGAGAATGTCCTCTTGGGTGGAAATGCCTAGTAACTATGAACCTGTTATCAGTTTGCCACCCATTCCCTATTGCAATATTACTAGCTTATTATTTTAATGCAACGGGCAATTTATTCCTCAAGGGCAACATGCACTTTATTTGTAGATGAAACAATGAAATATAAAGTTGCTTGCTAGCAGCAACCTCTTCATTAGTTAGATTTCTTTAATGTGAAATTGTTTAGATGACTTTTATTTCTGCAGAGATTGTGCATATTTATTGATGCTGGTGGATTGTAGAAGTCTGAGTAGACTTTTTTTTGTGATGGAAATGTTCTGAATTGAGCAGTCTTGTCATTATTGGTTCATGCATTTTGTTTCATTCCTTTACTGGAAAAATGTTCATAGAACCTATCTGCCCTAGGGCATTTATAAGCCTAGCCAGAGTGTGTTTGGCTTTCGCCACCCATTTTAAATTAATTTTGCTATGCCTTTTTTTGAGGTTAGTATACTGTGCCTCTGTCTAACAGTGACACAGAAGTGATAGCCGGGGTAAACCTATGATCTCCCATCCACTCATCAAGATTCCTCTTGAAGAGAGTCAATGTGGGACTCTGCCTAACCTGGACTGGGATTTTATTCCAGAGTGAAGGGAGCCTCTGGGTTATGAATCTGTCCCTCCAGCATGTCCTATTTATTTCAGTGCTGAGGTTCAAGTCTCTCGAGCGTGGCTCGATGGGATTTGGATTTTCTGAGGTGCAGCATATCCATTAATTCCGGGTTGGACATGGCTTTATCGTCAGGCACAGATCGCCTCTGAGCAGGCGGTATGCCACTGAGTAGAGCTGGAGTTTCTTTAACCGGGCAGCATATGGCATCTGTTTGAGCCCTTTGATCCTCTTGGTGAGGTACTTTTGGGGTCTTTCCAGTTGCTGCAGGTGTCTGGTAAGGTACATCCCAAAGGGGCATTGTACTCAATTATGGGCCTGATGAGGGATGAGTAAAGAGGTGATGACCTCCCTGATCTAGATGTGAATCCCTTCATGATTAGGTGGGCTATATAAAATGTTTTCTAACCACTTTGGCCACGTGGTTGTCAAATGAGAGATTGCTATCAACTTGGGTCCCCAGGTCCCTAATGACTTCTTCTGTACTTAATGGATTACCACCTATGTGGTAATTTGTGAGCACTGTTTTTGCCAAAGGGATGACTATACACTTTTTGGCGTTTAGCTTGAGGCCATGGCTCTGGCACCAGTTGTCTGTTTCTATGAGGCCCTTTTGGAGGATGCTTGTGTCGGCTGGAGAGTTGATTATGGCACCCAGTTTGCAGTCATCTGAACTTGGTCAGCCACAGTCCTTCCGTGTTGGCCTGTACTGCGAAATATATACCGAACAAGAGAGGTCCCAGAACTGTGCCTTGTGGGACGCCACTTGTAACTGGTTTGGAGTCTGACATGGCTCCAGCAATTCTAACCATGTGGGTTCTGTCCTTGAGCCAGTTTGCAACCCATCTAGTGACATAGGGGTTTATATTTAAGCTGGTGAGCTCATCTATAATGCCCGAGTGGGGTATTGTATCGAAGGCTTTTGCGAGGTCCAGGTAGGCTGTGTGGACCACCTTCCCCTCGTCAATGGCCTTGGTGACTGTTTCAAAGAAATCAACCAGGTTTGAGGCAGGATCTGCCCTTAACAAAGCCAAACTGGGTAGGATCCAGTGTCTGTAGGTCCCCAATATCTTTATTTATGAGGTCCATGATGATTCTTTCCATAGCTTTGCAGACCAAGCTAGTCAGGCTTATGAGGCGATAGTTTCCAGGATCCGTTGAGGCACCACCTTTGTGGAGAGGGACCACTGTTGCTGTACGCCACTCTTTGGGTACATATCCTGTAGTAAGGCTAAGATTGAACAGTAGTTTTATGTTTGGGTTTAGCTCTTCTTGGAGTTAATGTAGGGCAGCCGGGACACCATCTGGTCCCATTGATGCTGTGTTTTTTGCTTTGGAGAGGGCGGCTCTTACCTGAGCATCCGAGATGTCAGGGGGCAGCACGCTGTTGGGATAGATATTTGCCCTTTTGGTGGGGAGGGGGGGGAGTTTGCACTGAACCTGTCAGCTAGGATGTTGGCAATGTCTGTGGGCTCGGTGTATTTTTGTCATTTTGGACTAATTCTGAGCATATCTGGGAATTCCCACCCAGGTTCCTAACATAACTAAAGAAAGCCTTGTGATTATCCTTAGTGTCCTGTGCAATTTTTCTCTCAAAGCTGGCCTTAGGCGATTTTATGAGTGCCCGTAGTTTTTGCTAATACTGATCAGAGATGCCTTCCCTTTTTGGGATTTTGCTCTATCATGTAGTAGCT
Organism: Protopterus annectens; assembly: GCF_019279795.1. Taxonomy (NCBI): domain Eukaryota; kingdom Metazoa; phylum Chordata; order Ceratodontiformes; family Protopteridae; genus Protopterus; species Protopterus annectens. The sequence continues at coordinate 1,743,702,170 of NC_056743.1, read as the reverse complement.
TCCTCCTTCTATTGTATAGTTTGTTTATGGCTGGGGTCCACCAGACAGGACGTCTGCCTTTGGAGGATTGGATCTTGGTTTGATTTGGGATTGCATGATCCATGCATTCCTGAAGGTGTTCATAGAATCGTTTATAAAGGATTCTGCGGTCTGGGCGTATTTTCCACAGGCCGGGGCTTTGAAGGATTCCTCGGTTTTGAGGTGTGAAATTTGCTTTAGAAGTTTTCACTGTGGTTTTCTGGGCAGACGGTGGGGTCGGGATGTGAATATCCAGTGAGATTAGTTTATGGTCTGATCTTACCAGTGAGGGATACACTTCTGCTCTGGAGCATAGTGTCCCCATGTTGGTGATTATCAAGTCCAGTATGTTTTCCCTCTTGAGTGGTAACAAGTTGTTCCATAGCATTTGAGTTTATAAATTCTAGGAACCTTTGAGCTAGGGTGTTGGAGCTAGAGTAATGCTCCCAGTCTATGTTTGGGTAGTTGAAGTCGCCCAATATAATGGTGTTTGGAGAGACCTTCATATTTTCCAGTATTCTCAGGAAGGCCAAGTGGGGTTCCTGTGTTTGGGAGGGTGGTCTGTAGCAGGCTATAAACTGGAAGGCAGTTTTACCCACAGTTAGTTGCACATGGATAGTCTCTGATGCTTCGTGCTGTGCCACCAACCTGGAGGTGTGGGTATCTTTGACGAATATTGATACTCCCCCTCCTTTTGTGGTTCGGTCCAAGTTTTGGGGCCGAAAAGCATGGTATGAGGTATAACCTGGTAGTGCTGGGGTGCTCTCGGGAGCCTTGAACCAGGTTTCTGTTACTGCACAGATATCGATGTTCTCCATGTTAAGGAGAGTTTCGAGTGCGTGCATCTTTAGGTTTAGACTTCTGGCGTTGAGTAACATGACTCTTAGTTTCTTATCCCTTGTGATACCTATGGAGGTGGGTTTGTCTTTTCAGCCTTGCAATAAATCAAAGAACACATGTATGTTTCGTGTACAAGGGGCCTGTGATTTGAAAACAGCCCAAAGGTATAATCTTTATCCGCCAATGGCCAGATACATTTTCTTTGAAAGTGGGTTTCAATGCTGTTTCAATGAAGGAGTTTCAAGGGCAGAGAAGTTTTAATGCTAAGTCTATTTTCATTGTGAGACTGTATTGCTTTGCTAAGCAGATGTATGTTAGTGTTTGTGCTATAAAATATAAAAAGTTTTAATGAAATCCATATAATCCTTGTACAAGTAAAGCAGTATGCACATTAACAGTGTTTATGGTAAATGGGGTGAAATAGCCAAGTAATGGGACATTGGAATGGCTGTAGGGGGGATGGCTGTGTATGGGGGGCCCCATTCGACAATAATTTTGAGGGGGGAAGGGCAGCAAACTCCAAGACAAACCAGGGTGGCACAAACTCTAGTTATGCCACTGATCAGTAGGCCATGGAGAATGACTTTTGGAGGTCCTAGCAAACTATATTTGCTAAGATTAGAATATTGCCTACCATTAAATGCCCTACTTTTACCACAAAACCCACATATACTGCAAGTCCCCAAAAACAAAATCCTAAGGTTCATAATCTTCTCCCTTACCAGTGGACATCATTGCTACACATTTAAAAAAATGATTACCATTTACTACAGGGTCTGGGACACTGGGGCCATATTTTAGTTGTCTTTCTTTCAGTTTGCATTTTGAAAGTTGGTATCCCACAATTCCATTGGAGTGGTGGGGTTACCTAATTATGTATGCAATTTTATACTAATCGGCGTACAGATTTGTACCTATTTTTCATGGGCCTTTGTCCAGATTTTTAATGTTTCTAGGTTGAGAGGTACGATTTGCACTCTGCAATTGTTAATATAATTTAGTACACTTTCTTTTTTTTTCTCTCTTATTTGTACCTATAAGGACACAAACTCAAGTCATGTATACTAGGTAGAGACAGCATCTTTTTGCAGTTAAGATAGCCATGCTATCCATAAAAATTTAAATGCAAATTTCCACCTTTTGTGTTACTTTCACACACTGGCAGTTTGCTGTTGTATAAAGTAGTTTCTTCTCTCGGTTTTGAATGCATGTCACACTTTTCAATACTTTTGTATTTAATTTTTCATTGGGTTTCATTAAAACATTTTCAAAACATCCCCTATTAACTTGGAACAGACACAACAGGAATAACTGCCCCAAATCAACAGCTACACCCAAAGGCATTACCTAACTTAACGTTCCAAAACACATGATATAGCCTGTGTTCTCAGTTGCACTGATTGCTGTGCTTTCTTTTTCTTGTCTTTATTTCCCTCCCAAATGTTAAAAAAAAAAAAATTTACTTTAGCCCCAAGAAAAAAATGCACTGGCTATCTTCAGTACATTTGAGAAAATAGTGTACAATTTAGTTTTAAAATGTTGATGCTAGGGAGGCTACAGTCTGACTTCCCATAATTTCTAACTTTATTTTCTGCTGAACTGCTTGCCATAGTACTTTTTTTTTTTAATTTTGCATTTTTCTCAGTAAAGGTGGTTTAGGACTCCAGATTAGCTGCTTGCACCTGGAGATAACTCTTCTCCATGGAAAAATACTGAGCAATGAGTCTGTTTCACTCAGAACAGAATGTACAGCTTAAATATCTTTGACACCCACGAAGTCATTTCACAGACCTCCCCAAACTTTAAATTCTCTTTGACTATACTTTCACAAAACTGCTTCACTATATACATCACACAGTTTAGATCATGAAATGTTATGCAAATGATAAAAATGTCCCCCCCCTTTGTGTCTCTCTCTGAACATTTAATGACATATGGTTGGGGGTTTTACAGTCCACCCAAACGTTTAACAAAATCAGCAAAAAAGTTCAATCTTTCATGACCACTTTTTCTTGCAAATCCATTTTTCGCAAATGTGATTTGATGCTTTTATAGTCTTGCATTAGTATTGCTTATGGTCTTCCTGTTTTAATCTGTCTCTGCACACCAGACTTTGGCTCAAGTCAGAGTTTCTCCTAATATGTTGGTTTGGTTGTATTTTTTACCTTTCTCTCTACCATTTTCCTTTAGAACATTGGAAAAGGTTTAACTGACAGGTTTCTGTAGGAGCTTCATTATTAGAAGGATGGGAAGCAGAGTCCTTTTCTGCTTGCTGGCTCACGTTTTTTGGATAAACATTTTCCTCCTTGGCCTGTTCGGAAAAAGTTGTCTTACCATAACGTTCCATCTGTGTTGGTCATCTTCCATTCATCACTGATGGGTTCAGTTCCGAGCCCCTCGGAACCGTGTTGGCCTAATACCAAGCTCGCGTACACCAAAAACTCTTGAGCTAAGCTGCTACCCACAATGCCCTTATGTCTGTTGCCTCGGATAGAGTTTGCATAAGATGTATAGAAGTATAGCAGAGGCCATTTCTGCGCAGAAACCCTGAAAACACCACAAGGACCCATGAGATCCACCAGGAGCCTTTGGTGTGGGGTGGAGGGTGTGATGTGATGGTAAACACCACAGATGGAACGTTATGAACTTCATCTGATGTTGTTAATCTTCTTCCCATTCATCACTGATGGGACAGAATCGCAAGCTACCTGAGAAACCTGGGTGGCCCTTATGGAAAAACATTCCTGAGCACTATTGAGCCGAAGGCTGCTCTTCCCCTGGAGACCATATCCAACTTGTAGTTAGTGTGAGGTTTAGCCCAAATGTCATCCATAGATGCTTTGGAGTGAAGCTACAGAGGTTGCTATAGCTCTAGTTGAATGTGCTTTGATATTGTGAGGTTTAGGCTCATTTGTACATGAATATGAAAAAGAACTACAATCTCTGAGCCACTTTGATAAATTGACTTTTGACACAGCATATCTCATTTTTGGACCAGAGAAGGAAATGAAAAGTTGGTCTGTCTTGCGGCTAGATTTAGTCTTGTGTAAGTAAAAACGTAGTTGCCTATGCACGTCCAATGAGTGTAGACAGTATTGTCCTTTATTGGAATAGTTTGGGGAAAAACACTGGGAGCTCGATGGATTGGTTCACAAAAATCAGAAATCACTTTGGGGAGAAAAGATGGATTAGTACGTAGCAATACTCTCTTTATGAAATAAAATACGGTCTCTTGATAAATAAGGCCTGTAATTCTGAGATCCGTCTAGATGAAGTGACAGCTACCAAAAAGATTTCCATGAGAGGAATTTGAGATCAGTTTGCAGCAGGCTCAAAGGGGGGTGTTGAGAGACTGTAGTACTAGGGAGAGATTCCATGCCTCTAATGGACACCTAATTGGAGGTCTGCTGTGAAACACTCGGAGAGGTTTTATATAGGCGGATGGACATAAGTGGAGTGCACTCTGATCAGTTATGAAAATTGGAAATTGCTGCTAAATGGACTCTTATGGTAGAAGCTGATGCTCCATTTTCAAAGAACTCTGATAGGTATTGAAGTATAACGGAGGCTGGAGCTGAGAAGGGATCTTGCATCCGTTCTTTAGACCAAAGAGCAAACCTTTTCCGTTTATCTCTGTAAAGTTTTCTGGTGGATGGCTTATGGGAGGCCAGAATATCGCCAGCAGGTGAGAAAAGGGTTTTCCTGCCTGGCGACTAACTGAAGTGGAGAAACCAAGCTGTCGGCTTCAGAGTGGACCGATTCGGGAGAGTCAACCCTTGGGGGTGAGAAGTTGTCTGAACGAGTGCCCAAGATCCTTGGAGGCTGTGACAGATGAGGCCGGAGGAAGGGGAACCGCACTTAACGAGGCCAGAATGGGGCAATGAGGATCACCTTGCATCTCAACCGAGTTGCTTTCTTTAAAAATAGAGGTATCAAGGGAATTGGTGGATAAGCGTAGAGGAGACCTGTGGGTCGGTTGTGAGTTGGAGCATCTTAGGACTCCCCCTCTGGGGGAAAGAGGGGAAAAAAGCTTTTTTTATTTGTTCGATGGGGAGGCGAAAAGGTTGCAGCAAGGCTGGCCCCATAGGCTGAACATTTTTGTCACTTTGGGATTGAGAGACCACTTGTATGGAAGGAGAATGCATCTGCTCAGCCTGTCCGCAGTCACGTTGGAACTCCAGGGATGTGCGTTGCTATAAGAAAGTGGTCGGAAGCTATCACCCAGTGCCAAATTTGCATGGCCTCTCGGCACAGGGGTTAGGATTTGGTTCCTCCTTGTTTATGTACCAGACTATTGACATATTATCTGACTGAATAGCAGTCGTTCCAGATGGAAGGAGAGGATGTAATGCCTGCAACGCTAACAGCACCTCTCAACTCAAGAACATTGATATGCAGGTTGGCCTGTAAGCTCGACAATGTGCCTTGGATGGTCTTTCCCTGAAAATGGCCCCCCCACCCTATCAGGGACACATCCGTGGTCCAGTGGCTTTGGCTGAGTATTCTGAAAAGGGCGACACCAAAGTTCTGCATCTGGCCTCTCCTACCAGAGGAGATCTTGCTTGCAAGAGGTGGTTATGAGGATCTGTGAGTTTAGGGGATGAAGATTTGTCAACCACTGGGACAATAGGAGCCATTGTAACAGTCTCATGTGTAACCTTGCCAGAGGAACTATTGGAATGGCTGCAACCATGGACCTTAGAGCTTGGAGAACTTCCCTTGCTGACACCTTTCTTTGACAGAGTATCACACGTACTTGCAGTCTTAATCTCTGAAGCCTGTGAGCTGGTAGGGATACCAGGCAGGTTCGATTATCAAAAACCGCCCCTATAAATTCCAGCTGTTGGGTAGGTTGTAAGTTGGATTTCTCCCAATGTGCAGTGATGCATAGGGACTCTGCAAGTGAACGTGTGTAATGGAGGGCCATGGTCAGAAGATGCTTGGTGGAGGCGGAAAGGAGCCAATCCTCTAAATATGGAAACACCTGGAATCCTTGGAATCTTTGAAGTCTCAGATGAGCTGTCGCCACTGCTATACATTTCGTGAGCACTCTGGGGGCTGTCGAGATACCGAATGGCAGGGCTCGGAACTGGTAATTGGCTCCTAGCCAGAAGCAAAGGAGACTCATGGAGTGTTTGTCCATTTTGATGTGTAGTGCGCATCCCGGAGGTCTGTCGAGCACATCCAAACATCATCCCTTAAAAATGGGAGAATGGATTGAATAGTGACCATGTGGAATTTGGTTTGTACCACTGATTTGTTTAAATGGCCAAGATCCAGAATGGGCCTCCAGTCCCCGGTCTTTTTTGGCACTAAAAATAATCTTGAATAAAACCCGGATAAGCATCGGTCTGGAGGGACTGGTTGGACGAGACTTTTTGAGACGGCTTTCTTATCTCTAAAGCAGCTTCTTCTCTTTGGGTGGAACATCGGGAAGTTTATTTTGTAGGTTTTGGATGGGAGGATAGAGAGATGCAGTAGCCTCTGGAGATTAATAGAGCGCCAGGCAGTTTGGTGCAGAGAAAAACGAGCCCCGACTGCTTCCAGAGGAAAGTAATCGGGCAACGCTTCAGGAGCGTTAAGACTGCCCAGAGAAGGAATCCGTGGAGTCTTGGTTTGGGGACCCCCTCTGCCCCTAAAAGGGCATCTTCCACCATTGGGACCCCCTCTGCCTCTAGGGGAATCCTTGCCCATGTGCATTTCAGAAAGGACCTTGAGATTTCTTGTGCCAGATTTTTCCAGTCCTCTGATTCCTGAAAAAAGAACGTTGGGGCTTGGAAAAATGTAGGTCAATGGCAGACTCTTTCCATCCTGCTCGCACCTGGCCAGTGTGTCCTTCACTTTTAAAACCAAATAAGGAAAATGGTTCAATAGGGGCATTCAAAAAGGAGGACTTGGAGTCCGCGAGGTCACAGATGCGCATCCAGGCATGGCTCCTCATAACTATGCACCTGCAGCCCTAGCCGCCCCATCGGTTGCGTGGGAGAGCAGCCTGTGGGACGAATTGGAAATAGATTCAAGGGTGGCAAGTTGAGAGGCAACCTTGTCCCATGCCCAGTCAGAAACTTGACTTGCGAGGGCTCCAGAAAATTTGGTAATATCTCTTTGGAGCCTTGTGAAATGTGCCAAGTAGTTCAGGGACCTGACAGCAAAGGTCGCTGAAACAAAAACTCGCTTCCCCAACCTGTCCACAGCCCAGGACTCTGTTGGGTGGGTGAACACTAGGACTTTCTTCTGCTAGATCCTTTTTTAGTGGCCACCACCACCACCATAGCGTTAACTGGCAAACCTGTGGACCAGTGGGGGTGCTCTTTGGGGGGGTAATCTTATCGGGTCTCTGGGGAATGGCCTCAATAGTCAGGGTTCTGCGAAGCACACCAAGCTGGATTAACTCAATTGGCAGATGGGGTCACCCAAGAGGTAGAAGGCCCAGGAGCGAAAAGCCTGCAGGAAGACTGACTCTGAGGAAGTGTTAGAGGGCTTACAGCCACCCCTCTGTTTTTAATATTTCCAGGATGTCTCCAAAGGAGACATCAGGGGGAGACGGTACTCCCCATCATCGTAGTCCATGTCCTCTGTCAAACTCTCCATCAGGAGAGTCAATGTGCTTCCTCTTGCACGCCTTCTTTCAAAGGAGGTTCTTCAGTGGGAATATCTGCGGAAGACTCTGAAGGATGGGTACCCCGAACTGAGGTTTCCTGAGGCTTCTGCTCCCAGTGTCCCGGGGAGGTGGCTCATGGTAGCTGTAGCTCAGAGAGAGCAGGGTGAAGGTCAGTTGGCAGAGGAGCGCTTCCCGAAGCAAGCACCCTCTCCAACACCCGGAAACAGGCCAGCCCGTAGAGCAATGGGAGCCTGGAACTGAGGACAACCTCTGAACCAGGGTCACACCCTGCTCCATCAGACCCGCTCCCGCGGATGGACCCTCAAGCAAGGATCGGGGCAGACATTATCCCCAGATCAGAGGACTGAACCAATAAAACACTCGGAACAGTGCCGGGACCGGGGACTCTGCCCCAACCAACCATGAGTCTGAGGAAGGGATGGTTCCAATGGAACCGAAAACCAAAGGGGTGGCCTCGAAGCCTCCGTGACAGTCACTGTCGGTGCAGAGGACCGGGGTTCTACAAAGGATGTTGGAGCAATGGGCTTCAGAACTGGATCCGAAGGAGGGAGGGTACATCTGAGTCATGGGAGAGATGGACCCAAACCCCAAAAGAGGTGAGTCTTGAACATTTGTTATCTCTCTGGCAGTCAGCAACTGATCCAACAGGTGCACCACATCAAATTTGGAAAGACTGCTGGTGGACCTAGAGGACACTCCTGAAGGGGAGTCAGGTCTGTTCAGAAAGGGGCTGTACATCTGACCTAGGAACGGATCCAGTGAAGGAGTACCGGGTCCGTGGTGTCTGAGCTAGTGGTACTGTAGTCTCTAATTTTGAGTCGGGTAGTAAAGGAATCAGTGGAGTAGAAAAGGGACTTGGTGCCGAAGAGGCACTCTGAGTCGATGTTATCGGTTCTAAAGGAATTGCATGGGTCGAAACCGCTTTAGGTGCAGTAAAAGGCAAGGTCTTAGCCGTAGGTGAAATGGAAGGCAGGGGCAGTGCCATAGTGGTTGGTGCCGACGTAAAAAATCCAGTAATGTCCATGGCTTCGGTCAATGTAGCAATTGGAGCAGAGCTTGGAACAATAGTAGTAATAGTCTGAGCCAAAGTAGCAATTCTGTGCTCCCAAGGAAGATTTGAGAGTTTTGTGTTTTGTGACAGACTTGCTCATCACCAGCCGGTGAAGAGTGATCAGAATGGGGATGTTTCTTGTCCTTCACTGGAGGGGTGGTTGAGACCGCCGACACAGAAAGCGCCTCTGAGAAAGGGGAAACGAGAAGGCCTTTCAGAATCCATTTATTTTTCCTTTCATTCAGTGTCCGCTGACTAAAACTTTGACACATCTGGCAAGGAGGTTTAACAGGTGAGAACCCCCCCCCCCCCCCAGACAAACTGTCCTCGTGAGAGTCACTGTTAGGGAGTTTACCATTGCAAGAGGTGCAATGTTTAAACCCCCAAAGTCCCTTTTTTGTCACATTTCCATACACACACAAAACGTTGAAACTACTAAACACCTAAAAAAAGGTAAGAAAGGGAAAGAAGATACCACCGATGGTATCAAGCGATACCACAATAAGGAGAGGGTGTACCAACGATGGTAAAAGATTTACCCAATGGGTAGAGCTAGATATATTAATAGTAAAAGGGTGAAAAATAAGAGAAATATTCAAAAATACACAATTATCAAGAAAATATAACACTTGGCTTGAGAGCTTGGTGAAGCGCTGCTATGTGGCAAATGAGATTTGAGGTAACTGGGAGAAGGGCATTGTGAGTAGCAGCTTAGCTTGAGAGTTTTTGGTGTTTGCGAGCTTGGTATTAGGCCGACACAGTTCCGAGGGGCTCTGAACCGAACCCATCAGTGATGGATGGGAAGAAGATTAACAACATCAGATCATCTGTTTAACATTTCTTCCATTTTTCCGGTCTTTTGTTGTTTGAGGTGATATGTTCCTCAGTGTTCCATTTATTTTAATCATCCGTGGGTACATTTGATGCGTTTTTCCTTTAAATTACTGGAAGCCATTTCATGAACCAAAACTGAAGCTTGAATTGCTTTTTTGCTGAACAGCTCCAGAATCCTTCCCAGGCAATGTTTTCTCCACCTTTTCTGGTTGATTTTCTCTCTGGTCCTTTAAATTCTTTGCTGCCATCCAGGCAGTGTACTTGCTAACTAGTAACAGTATTTTTCCTAAAATAAGTTTGTGGCACTTTTTCTCAGTTCCAGTTGTCACACTGGGAGAGCTAAATGTGCAGCCATCTTGGAAGCCATTGTGTCAAATCTTTATCCAGTAGAGATTGGGCATTTTATTTGGTCTTGGATACTTCTTTAATCTTGGTCTCTTGAAAGTACAACCATTGAAGTCACTTCTCATAGCAAATTATAGGGGATTACTGTGAATAATCTTAAATTCTACCTGCATATACATAATTGCATAAAAACTCATCAAAAACTAGAGATGCTTTATAGAGCCAAAAACTTTCTCACCAGCACATCTAAAGCTACACTTGCACTACTTATCCCCCCCACCACGCACTTCCTCATGGTGCTCCCATCCTTGCTAACCTTCAGATGTCACAAACATCAAAACTTAAGTGCTATAAAAACGTTGTTTAAATTTGCAGCATAGTACAGTCATTATGATAAGTGATCGAGAACTTTGTCCACAAAGCTGTCAAATCCGCTGGGCAGTGTCTGCACTCCTGCCATGTTGCCAAGGTCTGGAGTTGCTTATCTCCATTCATAAGGTCAGCACCCCCCCTCCATTCTGCAAAACTATTCTGAAAGACATCCTAGCCAAAAGCTGGTTGTGGTGTTAAACACCGGGATAAACTATCCCTAAATGTAGGCAAATACTTGTTCATACTTTATTTCCTTACTCTCCCTTTCTCCCTTCTTCACTTGCGTCCTATCAATTTCTCTTTCATGGCTTTCTCACTAAACAGCCTGCTTTCCCCTCACTTCATACCTTTTAATTTCTCTAAACTGGCTCTATTTCTCTTGTCATATAACTTGTCCAATATGTTCATATGTCTAATTTGGTATAATTTATTTAAACTGTAGTTTTTTGTGTTACTTTTAAAGACACTAAAATTATTATTCCTAGAGTATTTTGTAATACTTTGGAGCTATTCTCCTCAGGCCTGTGGTGGAAAATGGCCTCATAACCCAATTGGACTTTGCTGATAATTAAATGCCAGTAAATAAGGCTTGATAAAATAGAATCTGGGTGGGCAGGCAGCGACTCCAAAAAATATTAAAAAATGAACCACATTTGATTACAATTTTTTTATTATTACCTTAACTTATCTAATACTGAGGCAAAAGGATCTACAGTAGGCAGTTTTTCATAACCTTTCTGGTAGGCCAGAGGAGGATATAATGTCTGTTTTTGCCTTTTGCAGCATTTGCACTGTCTTTGTCTTGAGTTAGACAGAGGTAGAGGTCTTGCAGTGAAGTTTCCTATTAGTTTTGGAGGAGTATGGGATTGGAGCAGGCTACTCACGTGATGCACTGGGCAGACCTGTTTAGGCATTGTCTTGCACCTCAAATGAAATGGACCACTCCAAGCTTTTAGTCGTTGGATGAAGCTTCTGAATATTTCTGCTGGTTACTGGGCCGGCAGATGTGTGGCGCAGGCTTTTTTATCCCCATACCTTTTTGAGAGGCTGAAAGTGTGTGCTGAAAGATGGTGAGTAGTGACTTGGACAAATTGTGTTGAGAACTCTGCATTTCAGGTTGTGGCATCATTACTCTTATTGGTGTGTGTTTTAGTGGCTGGCTGGCTGCATACTTGACCTACTGGTGGAAGACTCTCCAGTTGGACAAAGGAGCTGTTTAGTTGGCTGCCCCAGAAGGTTTCGTTGTAGGGGCTTTTTTTTTTTTATGACTCCGTTAGGGCTAACATTAGTCTTTAGGTACTTGGGGTTTCAGGACTGAGTAGCAGAGTTGCCTCCATTAAAACTGGTTAGAGTTTTGGGATGGGTATGTTGGAAGTGAATGCGAATAAAGTAACACTTTGTTAGTATATATCGATATGTTTTGTAGTAACCACAGAAACAATTTAGCAGCAATCACAGTGGAGGCTGAAATACTGCTTGCATGGACTGGTGACCTGCATATCCATAGGTGGTATTTTAAAAATCTGAAGATAATTTCACCCTTTGGAGCACCATTTGATTTGTGTGAAAGTAGCTTGGAGTGTTCAAATACTTCAAGGCTCAACAATAATGTGCGGTGGTGGGAATCCACTTTAAAAACAGTTGCTGCAAGAGGGAATTAAATTTGAGTCCTTCCATTTAATTTGTGAAAAACTGGGACTTTTAGTATTGGGTCTTGAACTTCCATAAGAGAAACCATATCCAAAAATGATGTTTTAAACCTTTATAACACTCTCTATTATGGGATACCGTTTCTGTTGCATTGGGAGGAGGTCTTGAGCATGGGGTGTGGGTGTACTTTCAAGAGGTATAGGCTTCATCAATGTCTTTAAGAATGTGGAAGACTGGTTACTATATTAAGGACTTATGAGGTGAGTAAAAAAGTACAGTCTCTTAAGAGGTGAGGTTTGAGTTAGTGCTGTACCTGGTAAGTTAGAAGGGGATTTTATTAAATCATTTAAGCACACACATTAATGGAAAACAATATTAACATTTTATAACTTTTATAATGTACACTACAGATGTGATCTTTGTTGTTCATTCCAACATTGCATACATTGCTCAGTTCCTGCATCTTGTAAACATTACTCCTGAGCGTTATTCTTCATCTATTGTATTGTTCCACAAATTCCATTTGATGCAATGTACTCATTCACTTTTCTAAAGGTCTCCCTTCCAGCTTTTTATCCATTTTACAATATACATTACTTCAAATGAAGTTGGGTTATACGTTGATTTCAGTTTTCTAATAACTACATTGTTTGGCAGCCAATAGAATTTAAACTTAGTATTGTCATACTATGTCTAGGGAATTCAGATTGTGTCCCAGGTTGAGAGTAATTTCCTTAGTCATTTGCTACCCCAGTATTTTTGACAAAATGCATTGTTTAGAATTGCTAAAACCTGCCAACTCATTGCACACTCAAACATGTTCTTGTCACATTTCTGGCATTTTGCTATTTTCCTGAGGAAAGTTCCATTAAAGTCTGCTAAACCTTCTGGATGTGGCATACTTGGGAGCAATATATATGTCCTCCCATTGTCCCCATTTTAAATTTCTTTCCAAGTCTTTTCTAACCACCTCCTGATTCTTACAGTTATGCAGTATTTTATATGCTCTACCATTTATCCATTTTTGACTGATTCTGTTTTAGATTAATCTAAAAACTGTAACAGAGCAGGTCTTTAACTTAGGACCCCATATCCCTTTTTTGCTTGTGCTCTATCAATCCTTAGTAAGGAAAGCAGTGTCTAACCAGCCTTTCTTTACCAGTTTCTCCAGTAAATTGCAAGCCCTCTTGCCGGTTTTGTTTTGTACATCTATTTGTAAATATCCCTTCTGGCAAAATCTCCATTCCCCTGTTAGCTAGGGTTTTACAGTACTTATTGCAATTCGATGAATGTAATCTGTATGGTGATTACTATTTTCCTTAATCTGCATCCAAAATCCTACAATCCTCATTTCTTGAATCTTCCCCCAATTGATTGCAGTTTAAAGTGGAAAGGAATAACAACCTTCTGATTTTTTTAATTGCATGAGCCTTAACAGCATAGCTCTAAAGTAGTCCTCCAAATTAGGAAAGCCTAAATGGCCTTGCTATTTTGAGATGATCAATTTATGCCACTTATCACTTGCCCTCTTACTCTCCTAAATAAATTTCTTCAACTTTGTCCAAAGCTTCTCCTCTGATTAAGGGGAGATAAATATTTTCACTGCTTGTCTTATAATTCGTATCCTTAAACAAGAGCTTCCAGTTTTTCAGTATTTCTTTTGTTCAGTCTCTTGCCCCACATCAGCTGACATAGCAGAAGCCTTTTTAATCCATAGTGCTAAATATTTGATCCTACTGTGTCCCAACAAATAGGGCTGTTGCTAAACCACTTTGTGCCTTTGTTTTATCTTCATTAACTTTCATCTCAACATGTTCCACAACATAGAAATGAAGCAACCTCTAATTACCATACCAACTGCATCCTTGAATTTGAGCCTCTTGTTTTTCTTAGCGGTTACTCCTAAATGTAAAGCAAAGGAAAAAGACACCCTTGCCCGTTTCCTTTCTTCAAACGCAACTTATCAGAGAGGAGCCCTCCCACTTTATGAAGCTCAGAGGCAAAAGTTGTATCCTGTATCACTCTTACTTTATTGTGGAAAGCAAATGCTTCCACTACTCTTCTCATGAAATCCCAGCTTACTCTGCTGAACGTTCTCTGCATAAAGTCCCACCAACTGCAATGGTATTCTCTTGCATTCTACTTCCCTCTGGATCATTATTCTATTAGTTATCAAATGTTGCCTTCCCCACAAACAAAACCACATTGTTTTATATGTATATCAGGGTCTATATTATAACAGCGAACACTTAAAATATGTTGACCTTCCCCA